>NC_073408.1:2691340-2833840 GCF_028641065.1 Leucoraja erinaceus | reverse complement strand
CCCCTTGGCACACAAAGTCCAGCTGACTGTTGTACCCTTCTTCAGACTTGGACTACTAAGAGTAATCAGGTTAAGGAGAGATTCTCTTGCACCCCCTCCAACCTCACGTGCTGCATCGGTTGTTCTCGATGTGGGCTCCTATGTATTGGCGAGACCAAGCGCAGTCCGCCTAGCCCTGCACAATCTCCCAGTTGTCAAACACTTTAACTCCCCCTCCCATTCCGACACTGACCTTTCCGTCCTGAGCCTCCTCCACTGTCAGAGAGAGACCACACACAAATTGAATGAACAGCACCTCACATTTCGCTTGGGTAGCCACATGCATATTGATTTCTCTAGTTGTCCTACCAACGACCGCAACCCTGTGTCCCTTCCTTATAATTTCTTCCCCAGCCAACAATGGACCATTGTGGGCTCCACCTTTCCTTGGTCATCTGTTGTCAGCCCTGATTTGTTCTGGCCTTTTCCTACCTTCAGCTCTCCCCGCCTCTACTTCCAGTCTGGAGAAGGGTCCCGACCCGAAACGTTACCTATCCCTTTTCTCCTGAGATGCTGCCTGACCGGCTGAGTTGCTCCAGCACTTTGTGTCCATCTTGCTAAGCGTAAAATAATTTTTCAGTACAAGAATGTTTTTTTTTTCAGGTGAAGGAAAATGTGGGCATTTAAAGAGAGCTGCAGGTGATGCTGCAAGCAGCAATACCAGACGACAGACTTGTTAACTGAATTCTTCACTTCCAGTTGCACAGTCGATGAAAAGGTCAGAGAGTCAGCATTATAAGAGAATGTAAAAGTACCTGAAGGGAAATAATTTTACTAAAGTAAAACCTTGAAAGGCTAATCTCTGGATCTCATTAGAGCAAATTAAAGAGGGATAGCAAATACCGATAACACAGTAATAAACTTCAATAGCTTCCTCCATTTGGTAATTGTGAATTTGATTAGTAATTGGAAAACGACATGCTTATCTCTCCTTTATTGGGGGTCTGTAAGCCAGTTGCATTTAAACAGCATTCTTAGCCACATCCCAAAGCTTTTCAGCATTGGTGTATGTTTGAATTCAATCCAAAATCTCTTCGGGGCCAATAAAGTTTGTAATTTGAGAAATGTACATTTGGTTTGTGCAAGGTGAGGCTCCACAGTCCACGCGTGATAATGGTCGACACAAAAGTGTTGGTCTAACTCAGCGGGCCAGGCAGCATCTCTGGGAACAAGGTATCGGTGACATTTCGGGTTGAGACCCTCTTCAAACTTCATTCTGCCAAAGATCATGATAATAACCAGATATTCTGTTTCATTAAAAATGTTTAAGATAATGATGAGGTAATAGTGTAAGAAGGAACTGCAGATGCTGGTTAACACTGAAGAGAGACACAAAATGCTGGAGTAACTCAGCGGGTCAGCCAACATCTCTGGAAACAAGAAGGATATGGGGCATACCCAGGCAGGTGGGACTCGTATAAATTGAGCATCTTGGTCAGGGTGGGCTAGGTGGGCTGAAGGGCCTGTTTCCATGCTGTATGACTCTATGACTGTAATATTCATCCCAATTGTTTGAAAGGTGATGTTTTGGGTTGCGACCCTTCATCAGACCACCGTCAAGATGATACAATAGCTACCTACTGCTCTTTTTCTAAATAACTATGCATTATTATTGGGGGGGGGGGGGGGGACACTTGATTTAAGAGCACACCAAAGTGATAAAACTCCAACAGTATATTTCAGTCTCAGATTAAGTTAATATTCACTTTGATTAATTTTGTGCTTGCTCCAATGCTGGTACTAACAAACAACTTGTCGCCATGAACATGGTAGTCCCAACTAGAGTACATTATCCACCCAAGGCTCTTGTTTTTAAGATTAATTCACCTCTTTTCTTTACTGGATGTGGCAGGTCTTCAGTACTTTGAGCTCCTCATAGAGGAATGATGGAGATGAATTCCACTTCACCGCTTGCCCTGGTGAAACTTAGTCCGAGACTTTTGTTTATTTGTACAGAAGGTGGATAATATACTTAAAGCTCATCTTCTGAACCATTGGGATGAATATTACACAGTCATAGAGTCATACAGCCCTGACCAAGATGCTCCATTTACACCCGTCCCACCTGCCTGGGTTTGCCCCACATCCTTCTAAACCCTTCCTATCCAAATGTCTTTTAAATATTGTTATTAAACCTGCTCCAACTACCTCCTCAAGTAGCTCATTCCACCACCCTTTGTGCGAAAAAATTTCCCCCCAGGTTCCTGTTAAATCTTTCACCTCTCACCTTAAAGCTATGTCCTCTGGTTCGTCATTCCCCTGCTCTTGGCATTTATCCTATCTATGCACATCAAGCTGATCCCAGTGTGTAGGAAGGAACTGCAGATGCGGGTTTAAATCGAAGATAGACACAAAATGCTGGAGTAACTCAGCGGGACAGGCAGCATCTCTGGAGAGAAGGAATGGGTGACGTTTCGGATCAGTCTGAAGAAGGGTCCCGACCCGAAACGTCACCCATTCCTTCTCTCCAGAGATGCTGCCTGTCCCGCTGAGTTACTCCAGCATTTTGTGTCTCGGCTGATACCATTGTCAGTATGAAGGGCTGCATTGGCATTTCTACAACATTGGTTGTTGCTATTAGGTTTGCCTTTTCACAAGTCAAGAGTTTGGTCTGTTGTTCTAACAGCATGCTTACTGCATCTTATCTTTCAATGGACAGCTTGAAACTGCACTTCACACCCAATAACAACAAGTGTTGAGAGGACGATAGAATTACTGAATAGCTTATGAGCTTTTAGCCCTCTGGCTGCAATGAAGCGACCCACAAAAGCACCCAATATAATTATTGTGCAGGTGCTTCGCTGTGAGTTTATATTTACTGATATAAGATGCTGGGCACTCCACTACATGGACTGACCTTCACTGATGCAGATTGACTCCATGCTTGGCAAAACAAAACCTTGAGAAGCTCTGCTGGAATTAACTGGTGGATAAAAGTTGCAGAATTTTCTGCCTCAGTCGTTCCAAGGTCAGAACGACATTTTGGTGGGAGGTTTGACCTTGAGGGAAGAACATCGGCTACTTTAGATAACACGAGTGTCTCTTGCCCTGCGAGCGTGTGCCAGTTGTTCTGCCTCTCAGCATCACAGAGATTAAATTCTCACTCGTGAAATCAGGGGGGGGGGGGCATGGTGGCGCAGCGATAGAGTTGCTGCCGTACAGCGTCACAGACAATAGATGCAGGAGTAGGCCATTCGGCCCTTCAGGCCAGCACCGCCATTCAATGTGATCATGGCTGATCATCCCCAATCAGTACCCCGTTCCTGCCTTCTCCCCATATCCCCTGACTCCGCTATTTTTAAGAGCCCTATTTAACTCTCTCCTGAAAGCATCCAGAGAATCCTGCCTTCATCGCCCTCTGAGGCAGAGAATTCCACAGACTCGCCACTCTCTTTGAGAAAAAGTGTTTCCTCATCTCCGTTCTAAATGGCTAACTCCTTATTCTTAAACTGTGGCCCCTGGTTCTGGATTCCCCCAACATCGGGAACATGTTTCCTGCCTCTAGTGTGTCCAAACCCTTAATAATCTTATATGTTTCAATGCGATCTCCTCTCATCCTTCTAAACTCCAGGGTATACAAGCCCAGCTGCTCCATTCTCTCAGCATCTGACAGTCCCGCCATCCCGGGAATTAACCTTGTAAACCTACGCTGGGCTCCCTCAATAGCAAGAATGTCCTTCCTCAAATTAGGGGACCACAACTGCACACAATACTCCAGGTGTGGTCTCACTAGGGCTCTGTACAACTGCAGAAGGACCTCTTTGCTCCTATATTCGATTCCTCTTGTTATAAAGGCCAACATGCCATTCGCTTTCTTCACTGCCTGCTGTACCTGCATGCTTACTTTGGGTTCGATCCTGACTATGGGTGTTGTCTGTATGGAGTCAGCATGTTCTCCCTGTGACCACGTGGGTTTCTTCTGGGTGCTCTGGTTACCTCCCACATTACTTAATAGCTTATGAGCTGAAAGCCCTCTGGCAGAAATGAAGTGACCCGCAGAAACACGGTCAATGAGAGTGTGGGGGGAGGGCGATGTGAGGGGGGGGGGAAGCAAAAGGGGGAACCAGCGTGCTTTGTACCTTTGTCAGCGCTGTACGTGGCTGCTATTTGTATACCTTTGGTGTGCAAGCAAAGAATCTCACGTTGCCTGGTCACATTCGACAATAAAGTATTCCATTTCATTCCATTCCAAAGATGTGCAGGTTTTGTAGGTTAAAGAGTCATAGAGTGACACAGCGTAGAAACAGACCCTTCGGCCCAAATTGCCCACACCAGCCAACATGCCCCATGTACACTAGTCCCACCTGCCTGCGTTTGGTCCATATCCCTCCAAACCTGTCCTGTCCATGTACCTGTCTAACTGTTTCTTAAACGTTGGGATCGTCCCTGCCTCAACTACCTCCTCTGGCAACTTGTTCCAAACACCCACCACCACCCCTTGTGGCTTCAGTAAAACTTATCCCCAGTGTGTGTAGGATAGTGTTAGTGCACTGGGTGATCGATGGTCAGCGCGGATTCGGCTGGGCCGAAGGGCCTGTTTCCGTGCTGTATCTCTAAAGTCCAAAATCTACATTTTAATGGGAGACACACAGCTCCAAGTCACAGGTAATCGGCTCTTCAAGAGAGACTCTATTTACGGAAACGCCACTCTGTGTTAGAAACAGCCACTGTCTAAATTCAGTGCCATTGATGTCGGGGGAATCAGATAAATTATTGTTATCAGGGAGGAGGGTGGTTTTCTGTCTGCTTGTAAAACATTTGCTTTGTCGAGAGCATCATTTTGTCCTGACAGTGATTCATTGAGGGTGGTTTGGATATTTTTAATGTTCTTTTGATATCCATGCAGCATTCTAGAAGACAGAAGCAGAAAGAAAAAAAGCCGTCAAAAAGAATTGACAAAGATGAATGAGTCTCTGAAGGAACGAGAGATAAATATGGAAGAGGAACGGCTGAGGTGAGATAAAACACATGGACAGAACAGGAAGAAGTCTAAATGCTGCAAGATAGGACTAAATTAAGACAATAATGAAATGAAACTTTGGTTGGGAACATTTCATTCCCAATCAGTTTCCTATTCTGATGAAGATGAATTATTATTTTTTGTGCAATTGTGTGTTCATTGAGTTGAGTTACATAATGTTTTAGGAGGAAGGGATTGTTTCACCACATTTGAAGCATTATCAGTAGCAAACATATCCAGGCCATTTGAAGCTTCAGAAACAGAGAGAGCAAAGTTCACCCTGCACAGTCCTTTAATAAATTCACAGAGCAGGTACTGAACTGTAGTCACTCCTGTCAAGGGCAGGTATGGAATGGAGTAAAACTGACTCTATACGGTTCCACCAAACACTCCAGCCTACATAGGAGTTTTGATAGAGTCAAGTAAAATTCCCTCAATATTCTCTCATTGAACGCCTGCAGAGCAGCTAATATGTTGACCGACAAACCTGCACGTCTTCGGAGTGTAGGAGGACACTGGAGAACCTGGAGAAAACACACGTGGTCGTAGAGAGAACGTACAAACTCCACACAGACAGCACCTGTAGTCAGGATCAAACCTGGGCCATTGGCATTGCAAGGCAGCAGGTCTACCACTGTGCTGTCCTGTGTCAAAGGACTTCTTAAAGTCCACGTGGACAATGTCGACCACCCTGACCTCACCGTTCCTCTTCATCGCCTCTTCAGAAAACCTCAATCGAACCACTGAGACATTATCTGCCACTCACAAAGCCTCGCTGGCTTACGACTCGAATTGTCACCCATTCCTTCTCTCCAGAGATGCTGCTTGTCCCTGTCTGCCTGTCTGAAGAAGGGTTTCATCCCGAAACATTGCCTATTTCCTTCGCTCCATAGATGCTGCTGCACCCACTAAGTTTCGCCAGCACTTTTGTCTACCTTCAATTTTCCAGCATCTGCAGTTCCTTCTTAAACAACATGCTGCCTGTCCCGCTGAGTTACTCCAGCATTTTGTGTCTATCTTCGATTTAAACCAGCACCTGCAGTTCCTTCCTGTACAAGCCATGCTGGCTGTTCCTTCTCAGTAACCCAGAGATGAGGTGAAAGTGACTGCCTTGATATTAAGGCAGTGTTTGGCTGAATGTGTTATCGAGGACACTTGTTAAAATTGCTCAATGGGAACCAAGGACAAAACTCTCACCTGAAACCCTCCTCGATTTGTAGCTTCCACAGTAAAATAGTTGTGATCATTGAAGTTAAACATCTCATCCCCGTGACAATGTTGCAAGGGTTTCTCAAAGCAGTGTCCTTGGCCCACTCATCTTCAGCCTCTTCACCAGTGACCTTCCTTCCATTATAAAGTCAGAAGTGGGAATCTACACTGATGCTCTCTTTGTTGACGGGTGTGGACATTGCTGGCAATACCAGTGTGTGATGTCCATCCCTCATCAGCCTTTTTCGTAGAACTGCTTTCTTGAACTCCTCCTGTTGATGGCACTCCCACCATCCTGAGTTAATGCTTGATCTTAATCCTGAAACTCCCAATTACTTTACTTCTTATGATCTTACTCAACCATTCATTGGGTGGCATGGTGGAGTTGTGGCCTTACAGCTCTAGAGACCCAGGTTTGATCCCTACTACAGGTGCTGCCTGTTCGGAGTTTGGACGTTCTCCCCGTGACCTGCGAGAGTTTTTTTCCCAGGGTGCTCTGGTTTCCTCCCATATTCCAAAGACGTGCAGGTTTGTAGGTTAATTTGGCTTTAGTAAAATATAGTAAATTGTCCCTAGAGTGCAGCATAAGGTCAGTGTACAAAGATCACTGATGATGCGGGCTCACTGGCCCGATTCCACACTGTATCTCTAAACTAAACTAAACTAAACTAAACCATATAACCATATAACAATTACAGCATGGAAACAGGCCATCTCGGCCCTTCAAGTTCGTGCCGAACACTTATTTTCCCCTAGTCCCATCTACCTGCACTCAGACCATAACCCTCCATTCCTTTCCCTTCCATATACCTATCCAATTTATTTTTAAATGATAAAATCGAACCTGCCTCCACCACCTTCACTGGAAGCTCATTCCACACAGCTGCCACTCTCTGAGTAAAGAAATTCCCCCTCATGTTACCCCTAAACTTCTGTCCCTTAATTCTCAAGTCATGTCCTCTTGTTTGAATCGTCCCTACTCTCAGTGGGAAAAGCTTATCCCCGTCAACTCTGTCTATCCCTCTCATCATTTTAAAGACCTCTATCAAGTCCCCCCTTAACCTTCTGCGCTCCAAAGAATAAAGACCTAACTTGTTCAACCTTTCTTTGTAACTTAGTTGCTGAAACCCAGGCAACATTCTAGTAAATCTCCTCTGTACTCTCTCTATTTTATTGAACTAAACTAAACTAAACTTAACCCATTGGGCCCACAGCAGATCATTCCCACACTTTATTACCCTTTAAAGTATTTTTTCTCACATGCCTATCAATTCCTTTTTTTTAAATTGGGAAATAGGAGTGGATATGTATGGTTAAATCAATGGAAGAGGACCTTTCCTTTGCACTGCCTGCTTACAGTGCCGAGTGCTGCTCTGCCTTGAGCTTTTCAGCGTATTACATCCAGATCCAGACATTAAACGTGAGGGTACTTGTTCCTATAATTGACAATAGACAAGGCCAAGACAACAGAGGGATATGGGTCAACCGCGGGCAAACAGGACTGGCATAGATGGGCACCCTGGTCGGCATGGATGAGTTGGGCTGGAGCTGCTTCAATGCTGCATGACTCCATGGGACTATTTGGTTGCCCGTTTCCATGGAAACAGCCCAGGTTATCCCACACTCTCCCATCAATGGTGGGCCAAGCCTGCCCCCCTCCCCCGTTAATTAATCCCACACAGAAACTAAACATCATTCACTGGCTGAAACAATGTTCCTCTGGGAAAGGTTACAGAAAATGTTCAGGTTTTACTGTGATTTAGATAATCAGCATGAGCCCGTGGGGCGTTTTCATCATCATATCAGATTTACTGTGGAAAGTACTGGAGGGTGTCAAAATAAAAGCTTCTTGCCTGCTCTCCTCCTCATTCCAAGCCCCTCCCCCGTCACCTCCAGTGCTGTGATATAGCAAATGTAACATAGAGGATGTTGCCAGGACTCAAGGGCCTGAACTAAGGGGAGAGGTTGAGCAATCTAGGACTCTATCCTTGCAGTGAGTGCAGGAGGATAAGGGGTGATCGTAGAGAGGTGTATAAAATCATGAGAGTGCGGCACGATGGCGCAGCAGTGGAGTTGCTGCCTTACAGCGCCAGAGACCTGGGTTTGATCCCGACTACAGGTACTGTCTGCACGAATTTTGTACATTCTCCCCGTGACTTGCGTGGGTTTTCTCCGAGATCTTCGGTTTCCTCCCACTCTCCAAAGGCGTACAGGTTTCTAGGTTAATTGGCTTGCTATAATTGTAAATTGTCCCTAGTGTAGGAGAGTGTTAATGTGCGGGGATCGCTGGTCGGCGTGGATTGGTGGGTAACCTTTTTACATAAAGTGTGGTGTGTGTATGGAACGAGCTGCCAGAGGAAGTAGGTTACAAAAAAAAGCTGGAGAAACTCAGCGGGTGCAGCAGCATCTATGGAGCGAAGGAAATAGGCAACGTTTCGGGCCGAAACCCTTCTTCAGACTGATCGGGGGCGGGGATGGGCGGGGACAAGAAAGGAAAAAGGAGGAGGAGCCCGAAGGCTGGGGGATGGGAGGAGACAGCAGGGGGACTGAGGAAGGGGAGGAGACAGCAAGGACTAACAAAATTGGGAGAATTCGATGTTCATGCCCCCAGGATGCAGACTCCCCAAACGGAATATGAGGTGCTGTTCCTCCAATTTCTGGTGCTGCTCGCTGTGGCCATGGAGGAGACCCAGGACAGAGAGGTCGGAGACGGAGTGGGAGGGGGAGTTGAAGTGCTGAGCCACCGGGAGGTCAGCTTGGTTATTGCGGACCGAGCGGAGGTGTTCGGCGAAACGATCGCCCAACCTCCGCTTGGTCTCACCGATATAGATCTGTCAGAGGAAGTAGGTGAGGCAGGTATTATTGCAACGTTTAAGAAACCTTTAGACAGGTACATGGATAGGACAGATTTCGAGGGATATGGGCCAAATGCAGGTAGGTAGGACAAGTGCAGAAGGGCCTACTTCCACATTCTAAGACTCTGTGACTCTAAAACCCATTCCCCAGCGCTTGTTTTGCCTTGAATCCATTTTCATTAAAATCCTGCTATTTAGTCCCTAATTACAAAAAAAGTAAAACAGCTGTTGTGTTCCCATCACTCACTGACACTGGTAATAGAGGCTCGCCATCTTACACATTGAACAGGGATCCCTCTGAAACTCACCATTCAATTACATTCTAAACATCCATTTTCTCCGCTTGTTGCTAATGTGTGTAATTATCACTCGATTATAATTTATGTTTTAGCTCCTTTTTCACTCAGTGTCTCGTGCTGCACAAAAGGATGGATTCTATTCTTATTGAGCAAGTTGACTCTTTTACAATAGGTAATTGATGATAATGCTACTTAATGTGTCTCATTTCTTCAGTCCTTTACCAAGCCCAGAATGTACCGGATAGGTGGGTTTGTATTCAGCTCTTCACTTGCAGTGTCTCAGTGGAGTGGGACTGTAAAAGAGGAGGCGTGCTGAGAACATTGGCTTTCTTTTCAGCGAGAGCCTCCTCTGACAGGTGCTTTCTCCATGGCTGTAACCCACAAAGGTCTGGTAATTAACGTTCGACAATAGCAATGAGTGAGTTTGAATCTTTCAACAATATCATCAGTGTGGGAAAAGACGCTGCATAGTTTAGTTTCGTCTGTTGTCACGTGTACCGAGGTACAGTGAAAAGCTTCCGTTGCGTGCTAACCAGTACAATATACAATACAATACAATACCGTATATTTGTCATTTGAAACTCACATGAAGTTCAAACAAAATTTGGTTTCTGCAGTCATACAAGAAAAGAACCAAGACACACACCAACACAATTTACATAAACATCCATCACAGTGAAGGCAAAGTCTTGTCTCTCCCCTGCTCTCCATTCCTCTCCCGAAGTCAAAGTCAAAGCCCCCGGCGGGCGCTAGTAAGTCCCATGGCCACTTAAAGCCACGCCGGGCGATGTAAGACCCTGCTCCGGGTCGTTGGAGCCCCCGGCGGGTGCTAGCGAGTCCCACGGCTGTTTAAGCCGCGCCGGGCGATGTAAGACCCTGCTCCGGGTCGTTGGAGCCCCCGGCGGGTGCTAGCGAGTCCCACGGCTGTTTAAGCCGCGCCGGGCGATGTAAGGCCCCGCTCCAGGTCACTCTCAACCAGTCAGCGGAAAGACTGTCCACAGTGGAGAGCCGTCCACAGTGTACAGATACATGATATAGGGAATAACGTGAATAACATTGAGGACAAGATGAAACATGTAATGTCCGATTGTTCGAGGGTCTCCAATGGGGTTCAGCAGTGCTCTCCGGTTGTGGTAGGATGGTTCAATAGACAATAGACAATAGGTGCAAGAGTAGAAAATCTGTCATCTTCACCTTGTGTGTCCAGGATGTGGCTTTGGAAATGGCCTTTAAAGCCACTCTGTTCAGTGGCAACCAGGGAAAGGCAATAAATGCTGTCCTTGCAGCTCTGCCCACTTATTGAAATTGAATTAAAAATAAGTCAATTTAACAGGGTGGCCTGAACTGCATATCTGACTGTCACAGTTCGGAGACTTAGCCTGCGGGATTGATGGCAGAGATATGAAAATGATGGATGTAGAGCTGCAAAAGCTCACCGCAAGGCCTCCTACACTTTTGTGTTTTTACTTTCATTTCCGAGAAGCCAATAAAATGCTGCCTGAACACTGATGAGTAAAATATAACAGCCATAATGAAGTCAGTTTGATTTATAAACCCGAGTCCATTATGAATTGGGGTGAGTCTACTACCAAAGTAGCGTGCTCAGCTACGAGAAGTTGCATCTATCGCCACGAAAACGTGGCAACACCCGCATCCAAGACCGCAAGAAATGGCAGCGGATTGTGGTCACAGCCCGGACCATCACACAAACCAACCTCCCTTCCATTGACTCCATCTACACCTCACGCTGTCTCGGCAAGGCCAGCAGCATAACCAAGACGAGTCGCACCCTGGCCACTCCCTCTTCCCCCCTCTCCCATCGGGCAAAAGGTACAGAAGTGTGAAAACGCACACCTCCAGATTCAGAGACAATTTCTTCCCAGCTGTAATCAGGCAACTGAACCATCCGACCAACAAAGTAGACAAAACATGCTGGAGAAATTCAGCGGGTGAGGCAGCATCTTATGGAGAAAAGGAGTAGGCGACGTTTCGGGTCGAGACCCTTCTTCAGACTGACAACAACGACAGAGCAATCCTCAGCTACTTTCTACCTCATTGGAGACCATGGACTATCTTTGATGGACTTTATTGGCTGTATCTTGCGCTAAATGTTATTCACCTTATTCCCTTTATCAGGTATCTGTGCACTGTGGATGCCTCGATTGTAATCATGTTTTGTCTTTCCGCTGACTGGATAGCGCGCAACAGAAGCTTTTTGCTGTACCTCGGTACTTGTGATAATAAACTAAACTCAAGGCGCATTGTAGAAATGCTCTCCAATAAAACACTTGACAAGGAAGGTGGTGTATGACTCTCTGACTTTCTATGACTACCTCTTCACTCTCTATAAAGCCTCCACATCCTACCTGTAAAAGAGATATTTGTCTTCAATTACATGATCTGCTAGGTTTAGAGTAGGGGCTGTCCCACTTGGGCGACCTAATTGGCGAGCTTAGAAGAGTTTGAAAAAATGCCATGTTGAAGACGTCCTTCGACCAACTTCAGGAAAATTGGACACCGAATAGTGGAGCATGAAGATTACCTCCTTCGATCTCCTTCGACCTCCCTTCGACTATGATGAAGACTATCTACGACTACCTTCACCTACCCTCGATTACCTACGACCAACATGCCGACCTACTACGAATAAACCTACGAGTAAAAAAAGTATCGATTTTTTTCCACGGCGACCTTTTTTTACTCGCGGGCATTTTTTAACATATTGAAAAAAACGCGGCGACCTAGCTGAGGCTTCGAGTACGCAGAGACCACTCTCGAGCATGAAGGAGAGTTACGAAGACCTCCCGCGACCTCGTGTCGACCACGCTGCGAGTACGAGTCGAGGGCAAACTCGCCAGAACTCGCGGATTAGGTCGCCCAAGTGGGACAGCCCCGTAAGATTCAGTGTGTGTTGCTGCTACCGTAGGCATCCAGTAATCTAATGCCAAATGCCAAGGCTCCCTCACTAATAATTTCTGACAGCTAGCATTATTTTTCATAAATTATTTCTGCTGTAATATCCACTGTAAGGTTGCTGGTTATATCCCTGCTAAACAAATCTCACACCTTCCTCATCTATCTCTGGTATTTCTTCCACCCATCTGCCTATCAACTCCCCCCCCCCCCCCCCCCCCCCCCCCCCCCCCCCCCCCCCCCCCCCCCCCCCCATCTGCCTGTCCTACTGCTCTCTCCTCTTCAATCTTTCTTTCTTCCCTCTCCCCACAATCAGTATGAAGACTAGTCTCAACCCGAAACATCACCTCTTTGCGTTCACCTATCCAGAGATGCTGCCTGACCCGTTGAGTTACTTCAGCACTTTGTGTCATTCATAAGGTCATAAGTGATAGGAGTAGAATTAGACAATAAGGCCCATCAAGTCAACTTCGCCATTCAATCATGGCTGATCCCCATTCTCCTGCCTGCTCCCCATAACCTCTGACACCCGTACTAATCTAAAATCTCTCTATCTCTGCCTTAAAAATATCCACTGACTTGGCCTCTGCAGCCGCCTGTGGCAAATAATTCTACAGATTCACCACCCTCTGACTAAATAAATTTCTCCTCATCTCCTTCCGAAAATAACTTCCTTTAATTCTGAGGCTATGACCTCTAGTCCTGGACTCTCCCACAAGTGGAAACATCCTCTCCACATCCACTCTATCCAAGCCTTTCACTACTCTGTGTGTTTCAATGAGGTCTCCCGTCAACCTTCTAAACTCCAGCGAGTACAGGTCCAGTGCCATCAAACGCTCATCATAGGTTAACCTACTAATTCCTGGGATCATTCATGTTAAAATTCAGGGATCTATTTACAGGTTGGTGCTGTTCCCATTCACAGTTCCTGAGACTAGCAGTCCAGGGAGACAGTTGTTTCTCTTTATTGAATCTGTTAGCTATTCTGGATTCTATTTGGTAGTGTAGGCTTGTCTCAATATTTTGTGCCATTGGAGTTAGGGTTTTGTACTGAATGAGAGAAAGGCGCTTGAAGAAACACATCAGCCATCTCTTAAAAGGTATTGAGGCAGTGCATAATCTGAAATAACTACCTTAATGGAAAGCCAACATTAATATAACTGCAGCAAAATTACATGAAAAATTAATAAATGCATCGCTTCAAATACATCTTATTGCCTATTCTCATAAACTCCTGTAAATGTACTGCTCCAAAGCAGATTGGGGAATGTGTGTGACAGGCTTGTGTGCTGCAATTTCCCCACTGGGAAATACCTTTGAAAGCAAGGGTGATAGATGGATGAAATTGTTCTGCGTGCTGTGGTGCAGAATCTTAATCAGGATGCCATGGGACCATCGTGGCCCAGTATTAAATAGGCGGCAGCCCACAGCATCAGATGGTGAACAGCTCTGCTTTCTGTTAGCACAAAGTACAGGCTCTGTACAGTGTATTTGTGAGTGCTTTGGTCTAGTTTAGCGGGAGCTTCACTCTGCAACTAACCCTGGGAACGTTCGATTGGGAGCGCAGAACGGATTTTGCCGTGCAGCAAATCAAGCTGGAAAGGGTGCAGAGAGGATTTATGAGGATGTTGCCATGACTCGAGGGTTTGAGCTATAGGGTGAGGTTGAGCAGGCTAGGACTCAACCTTGGAGCGCAGGAGGGTGAGGGGTGATCTTATAGAAGTGGCTAAAATCATGAGAGGAATACATCGGGTCGATGCCCAGAGTATATGAATCGAGGACCAGAGGACATAAGTTTAAGGTGAGGAGGGAAAGATTTAATAGGAACCTGAGGGGTAATTGAATGCTTCAATTGAGCATTCAGTAAGGATATATTCAGATTTGATACAGAGTTGTATTATGGTGCAGCAGCTGGTTTGGCAGCCTCCCATCTCCAGTGACACAGGTTCGATCCTGGCCTTGGGTTCTACTTGCATGTGGACTTTGCATATTTCCCCAGGTTTTTTTGCTTCCATAAGACACGCTGGTCGGCTAATTCGCTACAGCAAGTTACACGTTAGTGGGAATAATTAAATGGAGAAGTTAGTGGGCATGTGAAAGAGACTACGTTGCAGCATATTAGTGTATTAACAGGAAGGCGTGCTGGATTGTTGGTAATGCTAAGCTTGGAGCTAGCATATGCCTGATAGAAACATAAAAAATAATGCAGGAGTAGGCCATTCGGCCCTTCGAGCCAGCACCGCCATTCAATGTGATCATGGCTGATCGTCCAAAAACCAGTTCCCCGTTCCTGCTTTCTCCCCATATCCCTTGATTCCGTTAGCCCTAAGAGCTAAATCTAACTCTCTCTTGAAAACATCCAGTGAATTAGCCTCCACTGCCTTCTGTGACAGAGAATTCCACAGATTCACAACTCTCTGGGTGAAAACATTTTTCCTCATCTCAGTCCTAAATGGCCTACCCCTTATTCTTAAACTGTGTGACCTCTGGTTCTGGACTCCCCAGCATTGGGAACAATTTTCCTGCATCTAGCCTGTCCAATCCTTTTGGGCCGAATGGCCTCATAATTTATTGAAATAAGTGTATGAAACAACAGAAAATGGCCATCGCTGATTTGTTGTTATCAGATGCAGATTCAAATTTGGAATTTATAAATTATGACAATATTATTTCTTGAGATTTCTTCTTTAGTTCCAGCGTTCCGCCAATATCTCAGATACCATTTCCATTGTTCAAAGTTACTGATCTTATTTTTGTCCCAGTGCCAACTGGGTGGGGGGGGGGGGGGGGGGGGGGGGGGGTAGTAGACAATGCCGCCACTGTGATTTCACAAAACATCATCCACATGTTACTCCCTCCTGATACGGATATGTCAGTGCGGACAGGAGGGGGTGTGATCTTGGTCAGGTGTGGTGGGCAACTGTGAGGTTGTGCTAGTTGCCGGTAACTTCTGGCTTTCGTCTTAGATTTTTAACGGTTAAAGCCCTGTCCCACGGTACGAGTTTATTCCAAGAGCTCTCCCGAGTTTTAAAAAAATCAAACTCATGGTAAGTATGGAGAATGAACGTAGCGGGTACGTCGGAGCTCGGGGACGTCTCTTAGCGGCTCGTAACGCTAACGGCAGGTACTCGGGAAGACTCGCTAACGGCAGGTAAGCACGGGAAGACTCGTGAAGATTTTTCAACACGTTGAAAAATGTCCACGAGAGCCCCGAGTACCGACGAGTGGCCATTACTGTAAATCTCCGTGTTCGTATCGGGGCAAACTCGGGAGAACTCTTGGAATGAACTCGTACCGTGGAACAGGGGTTTTTAAATGGTGGCTTTTAAATTTAGTGTAGGGTAGGATTTTATCAGTTAAGCCTTTCAAACAGAGAGGCCGTAGATATACTGCAGCATTTTTAAGTGACATTAACTGGAATTCTCTCCATTAGCTGAAGGAATGCATGTCACAAGCTGCTGTGTGTTAGTTATGCTCTCTAAGTACTGTCTGCATAAGGGGATGATCATTAAACCACCGTGAATTGAACACGAGACTGATATTCACTGGTGCACAGTGTGTAGGAAGGAACTGTAGATGCTGGTTTATGCCAAAGATAGACACCAAATGCTGGAGTAACTCAGCGGGAGAGGCGGCATTTTCACCAAGCCCACATCCAGCAATGGCATGTTTTTTCTCTATCGTCGTTACTTTTTTTTGCATATCTTTCATTCATTTGTTTCTATCTCTCTCTATATCACCGCCCACATCTCTCGTTTCCCTTTTCCCCGAAATCTCAGTGTGAAGAAGGGTCTGAACCAGAAACGTCACCCATTCCTTCTCTCCAGAGATGCTGCCTGACCCGCTGAGTTACTCCAACTTTTTGTGTCTATCTCCAATGATATTCTTACTTGTACAGTTATGTACACTTGATGCTGGATAATGCTAATTCCCAGGGAGATCTGTGCCTGGAATGCTTGGAATAATTTCCCAGTGATCATTAACAGATTGCAAGTGAGATCAAACTTGCTCAAATGTTGCATTAAAAACGTGCGACTCCAATCTTCAATGATATTAGTCACTCATTCACGTTCACATTTCTGCCTTTCATGTCCCTGCTTGTTGCCTCCACTTCAAATTATGTGAAGGGTGGGGTGAGCACATTTCTGCAGCTTTTTATTTTGCAGAGTAGCCATTTCCTAAAGCCACCCAGAGACAGTGAGTAATAACTTGCATGTACAAGTTGGGGGTACACAAACATGCTGGAGAAACTCAGCGGGTGCAGGAGCATCTATGGAACGAAGGAGCCTATCTCCTTCGCTCCATAGATGCTGCTGCACCCACTGAGTTTCTCCAGCATTTTTGTGTACCTTCGATTTTCCAGCATCTGCAGTTCCCTCTTAAAGATAATGCACAAGTTGGGTGTGGGAGTGTGGTGCAATGCCCACTGTTTCTTCACCTGAATTCAGAAAGCAGTCTTTCAAACAGGCCCCAATGTGTGGGATAATGGCAACGCAATCATTATTGACTTGGATACACATTAGGTCAAAAAAAGCAGAGAGGCAGGAGACTGCACCCGTGGGAATCGTGAGCAAAGAGCAAACCTCTGGAGCAACTAACTCACTGAGTTCCTCCAGCAGTTTGTTTTTCATTCAAAAATACAAGCAAGTCTTCACTGTTGACTGCTGAGAGGGGTGTGAAGCTATGTATGAATGCAGTCTCTAACTGGGGGTTCTAATGATGGGTTTGGTTCAATGGCAAGGAGGATGAGGGGTGATCTTATAGAGGTGTGTAAAATCATGAGGAACAGATCAGTTAGATGCACAGAGTCTCGTGCCCAGAGTAGGGGAATCGAGGACCAGAGGACATAGGTTTAAGGTGAGAGGGAAAAGAGTTAATAGGAATCTGAGGGATAACCTTTTCACACAAAGGGTGGTGGGTGAATGGAACCAGAGGAGGTAGTTGAGGCAGGGACTATCCCAATGTTTAAGAAACAGTTAGACAGGTACTTGGATATGTGGTGTATGTAATAGAAATGGTATTACCTGCCTCCAAGTTAAATGGGGAGGAGCGTTAGGTATGTGATATGATTAGTATATGTAATGTATTGTGCAAGTACCCATGCGCAGGGAGAGACTCAAGGTGGCGTCCTGGAATAAAGAAGCTTGTTTGTTTACTCCCGTGTCTGAGTGTTATTATAAGTCTGTTCCAAGCACCCAAATACATAACAGGATAGGACAGGTTTGGAAGGATATGGACCAAACGCAGGCAGGTGGGACATGTTGGCTGGTGTAGACAAGTTGGGCCGAAGGGCCTGTTTCCACACTATATCACTCTATGACTCCATGACACACTTGTCCCTTTACCACCTCCTAAAACCTGCCCGGACTGCTGTGGAGTGTCCGGCTGTGACGTGGAATAAAAATAATCAACATTACGCAACAGAGAAAAAATACATTGGGAAGATATCTTGTCAAGGTGGGATTATTGGTAACATTGGATTCTTCTGGTTTGCTGTTGGGCTCATTGACATTCATACATTTCAACTCTCGCGTTCTGGGTCACTTGCACTGTTGCTCTCTTGAGAATAAATCCATCAAATGCACAATAGTTTCGGGATTAAAGATGTTTTGTTTTCAAATTCTACTTTATAGATGTTGCTTGAAAATCGTTTTGTGGTAAAATGATTGGCATTGTGTGCTATCTTGTCCCTGGTCTGTCATTGACCAGTGTATAATATCCTGGGCCTATGTAGCTGGCTACAATGGACACTGATCCCATGGTGTTATACTGAAATAGAATGTTAGTCTTTGCTGGCCCTGTTTATTATAGCACCATGGCCTTACTTGAAGTACTGGCCTACCTGCACTTGTGATTCTGTATGACTCTCAGGTGTACTTTGGGCCTGTTTATGGGTACAATATTGGTCTCTCTTGGACCGGTGTATATGGGTAGAGAAATGAAGACAGACGCAAAATGCTGGACTAACTCAGCGGGACAGGCAGTATCTCTGGATAGAAGGAATCGGTGACGTTTCGGGTCGAGCCACTTCTTCAGACTGAAGGTAACTTCTGCAGTTCCTTCCTACAACATTGGTTAGAGAAATGATCTATCTTTGGCCTGTGCCCACTGGTATAAAACTGGCTTATATGGTTGCATGGGTAATGCTAATCTTTCCTGAGACTGTGTTTACAAGTACAGCACCAGCCATTCTGGGGCTAATGGTGAGCTATCTGGGTCTAGGTACCCGAGTTAGATGTTGGTCGACCCTGTCTCTGGTTGTGTGAGGATTGCACGAGCCTGCTTTGGGCCTGTATGCATGCGTATTGCATGGAGCATCTCTGCACTTGTGTCCAACCCTGGGCTTGCATGGACTAGTGTATATATTGGTACATTACTGGTCCATCCAGCACCTGTGATTTCGGGTTTATGATTTGGCCTTGTTTTGGGGTAGAATCCACGAATGGGGAAAATCTGCAAAATATCTAAGGATATTAAATGTGTGGATGGAGTCCATGATGTTGGATTGGATTGCTGGAGAAGTGAGCCTGGAATGCTGGGGCTGAATTTCAACGTGTGTTATAGTCTGTTGTGACTTGCCACTGCTGCAATTAACTGCATCATGTTAGCCTGCAACTGAGACACTCCCTCGGGTGGATGTCCTTGTCAATTTCAGTGTTAATTAAACAATTACAACAATATTAACATGGCTTGTAAATTTATCTTGCGGTTTATGGGATTCTCAGGCTTCCCTGAATTCCCCTGGTCTCTCCTCACATCTGCAGTTGGTCTGGCAGATATGCAACGCAAGGCCCATGGCAACGTGGCTCTACCCAAAGCCACGATGGAATGTGCAATACATGGCAACCTCCCGGTGATAGCTACATTCCATGAAACAAAAAACATGTAAAAAAGTTCCAAGGAATCAAACCTTCATAGGTTTACGGGCATACTGTAGCTGGTCGGCGCAGACTCGATGGGCCGAAGGGCCTGTTTCTGTACTGCATTACTAAAGGGCGCAGTGGTAGAGTTGCATTACGGTGGCGCAGTGGTAGAGTTGCTGCCTGCGTTTGCCCCCTTCTTTACTCCTTAGACACCCACGACTGTGAAACCAAATACAAATCCCACCCGATTTACAATTTCATGAACGACACCACTAGAGAGGGCCAAATTTTCATTTTCATCTATTCTCATGTTATTCCAAGTGATCACTTCCTAGTTTTCGCACACCCATACAAAGCACACCCTCGCATTCACACATTCACAATTACTTTCACATAATCACATATTCACACAATGCATATTCACATTGATGTATACATACTCAAGGCATGCACTGACCCCCACATATTCACACACTACATGTATTAATTTTCACTCATTCACTCGCTTACAGATAACGCCATATTTCCCCATTCTCACACACTGCCCACACGCAGGTTCACACAACCCACACTCAGCACAATAGTACAGAACCCAGAATTAGGCCATTCGGCCCATCAAGTCTACTATGCCATTCAATCATGGCTGATCTATCTTTCCCTACTAACCCCATTCACCTGCCTTCTCCCCATAACCCCTGACACTCGTACTAATCAAGAATCTATCTGTCTCTGTCTTAAAAATAACCATTGACGGCCTCCACAGCCTTCTGTGGAAATGAATTCCACCCTCTGACTAAAGAAATGCCTCCTCATCTCCTTCCTAAAGGGACGTCCTTTAATTCTGAGGCTCTGATCTCTGGTTTTAGACTTTCCCACTAGTGGAAACATCCTCTCCACATCCACTCTATCCAAGCCTTTCACTATTCGGTGAGTTGCAATGAGGTCCCCCCCTCATCTTTCGAAACTCCAGCGAGCAAAAGCCCAGTGCCTTTAAACGCTCATCATATGCTAACCTAGTCGCTCACACATGCAGGGAAAACTTATTATCTCAGACACATGCTGCCCCACAGAATCATGTTGAGACAATTAACATTTTGCACTCATTTGTACAAGGCAATGCAAATTTACAACATGTACATTTTACAAGTCTCACATGCATAAACCAATACACTTGACACTTGGGTAACCCACCTATTTATATATTCTTTATATTATTATATATTATTTATATAACTGTACAGGATGGTGGTGAGAAGTCTAATTCCAAATCTAGTCAAATTAAAAAGATTGAGAATATGTGATTGGATATTTTGCACAGCCCAACAAATCCTTACATCGGAAAGTCAGAGGTCCTTCGAGAACCAGTGGACATACTGCACAGTAGGTTTAAGATGACGGGGACAAGATTTAGTAGAAACCTAAGGGGTCATTTTTTAACACAAAAGGTGGTGGGTGAATGGAACGAGCTGCTGGATGAGGTAGTTGAGGCAGGGACTTTTGCAACTTTTAAGAAACATTAAGACAGGTACAGGTTTAGGGAGATATGGACCAAACGCAAACAGGTGGGACATGTTGGTCGGTGTGGGCTGAAGGACGTGTTTCCAAGCTGTATCACTCTGTGACTATATTTGCATATCCTCTTCACTCTCTACAGGAAGAATCAGGATGTGTGTTGAAAATGATGTAAGTACCTCTTCTACTTGTTCCGTGTCCATCTTCCAAATGTTGACATCACTGTCATCGTCCGTCCTGAAAACGACGCAAGCTTCCGGTGACAATCAGTGGGAGCCGTCACTTGTTGCAATAGATGATGGTGGTGGCAGAATTAGCTCAGGACACTTGTATGGGGCCATAAGTACCTCCGTCTGTTCAAATCCATGGTCGGAACAAGTTTAGAGTGGAGATCCAGGCTCAACATCACAGGAGAGGATCAATCCTTGCAGTGTGAAGAACATATGCTGGTGTATAGGGTCTGAAGAAGGGTCTTGACCCGAAGTGTCACCCATTCCTTCTCTCCAGAGATGCTGCCTGTCCCGCTGAGATACTCCAGCGTTTTGTGTCTATTGCCGGTTTAAACCAGCATCTGCAGTCCCATGTATAAATGTTGATGCTACATTACAGTGGCAGTGCAGAGCAACAGCAGGAGATGGACACAAAATGCTGGAGTAACTCAGCGGGACAGGCGGCATCTCTGGAGAGAAGGAAAGGGTCGGCTGTGCTGAATTACTGGAGGCTGCAGAATCAGTGTGTGGAATGCACGACCAGCCTGGTGGGTCACAGCACTGTACAGACAAACACTGTCACACTGCACCACCAGTGTGATAGTGCACAGAGTGTGTGTGACCGAAGTGTGAGTGCACAATCAGTGTGAAGCCGCACGACTTGTGAAACGGCAAGTGTGACACTACTCACTGTGACCAAGATTCAGGAGATTCAAGAGAGTTTATTGTCATGTGTCCCTGATAGGACAATGAAATTCTTGCTTTGCTTCAGCCCAACAGAACATAGTAGGCATTGACTACAGAACAGATCAGTGTGTCCATATGCCATTGTATAAATATATACACACATGAATAAATAAACTGATAAAGTGCAAATAACAGATAATGGGCTATTAATGTTCAGAGTTTTGGCCGAGCCAAGTTTAATAGCCTGATCAAGGCTGTGGGGAAGTGAAATGAAAGAAATGAATGAAATGATGGCTGTGGGGAAGTAGCTATTCCTGAACCTGGACGTTGCAGTCTTCAGGCTCCTGTATCTTCTACCTGAGGCACAGGAGCACACTCAGTGACGATGCTCGTTCACTGAGTGTGCGCCGTGAGTGTGTCGATCACTGAGTGTGCATCGTGAGTGTGGCAGAGCATATGATTGTTGCCTGCACAGAATAATCAGTGGTGATCAGCATGAGCAGTGACTAATCACCATGGACGAGGTAATCACTACAGGCATCCACTAATCACCGTGGAGGATGAATAATCAGCAGAGACTGAGTGATGTCATCAGGATGCCTTTGAATTACTGTAACGAGCCATTCAATTGTGCTGTGGAGTTAATACAGAATCAGCAGGGACTCGCCACACAGCCGCTGCTGCTGCTGCTGCTGATGTGATTCTTGACTGAGAAGAAAAAAACATTGCAGTGTGATCTCTGCTGGGGGGCAGAAGGTAACCTGTAGTGAAGAGCACCCCTTCCCCAGAGAGAGAGAGAGAGAGACGGGGTGGGATAATGGATCAGCGATGTATCAGTGATCTGTGTTCCAGAGACCGAGCCACAGCTGAGGTTCAGCCACCGCTAAACCTTGTCTCCCTGTCAGCGAGGGGGGTCAGGGAAAGAGTTAACCGTGAGGTCGGGCTATTTAGATTAAAATAATTGCATTCTGTGCCTGTGGGGTCACTGGATAAATCTCGATCGCCGTGATCTGAAAGCAAATTGAAATCTCTCCACAATTTGCCTCGACTCAGCTTGACACTTGTTTGTATTTTACCAATGCTGTCAAACTCATCAGTGTCGATTTGCCCACTGCCCCTGCAGAATTATCCAGTCCCACTATTTCAATCAGTGGAATTAATTGTGGGTGTGGTTTCCACATGCAACAGGGAATGCTGATTTTGTTTTTATTAAAAAACAGCCTTCCTTATAGAAGCTCCCACCGCAGTGCCATTATCATGAACACACATATATATATACACACACACACACACATATATACACACACACACACACACACACACACATACACACACACACACACACACACACACACAATACACACACACACACACACACACACACACATACACACACACATATACACACACACACACACACACATACATACACACACACACACACACACACACACACACACACATACACACACACACATATACACACACACATATACATACACACACACACACACACACATAAACACACACACAACACACACACACATATATACAGACACACACATACACGCACACACACACATACATAGACACATGCATGTCGATGCAAACACACCCACATGCATGCTCTTGCATACATGACATGCACACAAATGTGTGCACACATACATGCAACAAACGCACACACACAGATACAAACAAACACACACACATGCAGAATGTACAATATTGATGCATACACACAAACACAGGTTCTGAGGATAGGTCTCTGATCTGAAGCATGAACTCTCCACGGATTCCGCCTGACCTGCTGAGTATTCCCAGCAGTGTTTTGCTTAAATGCTGGGCTTCTCCAGAGTGGTCTCAGCAGTGGAGTCAATGTTGATCACATCGATGGTCTCTTCTCACAGATTGTGTGCGGCAGGATGGGATTTACTTCATAGCTACTACCCTGGCCCTATCCGGCTATCTCTGCATTATCTGTAACTCTTCACCACAGCTAACAATGGCCTGTTTCCTTTATCATCTTATCTTTCTTTGAAACTCATTCATTTGTTCTACATCTCTTTATATCATCGTCTATATCTCCTGTTTCCCTTTTCCCCTGACTCTCAGTCTGACGAAGGGTCTCGACCCGAAACGTTACCCATTACTTCCCTCCAGAGATGCTGCCTGTCCCGCTGAGTTACTCCAGTATCTTGAAGCAACTTTGAAGTCAGGAATGTCAGAAATGTACGTCTGCTCAACCTTAAATCCATGCCAAAAGATGTTGTCAACAGTAGGCATGTTTTTATTTGTTGTGGAGACCGTGACCTGAAGGGGGAGCTGCACTAGTTGTTCACGCTCTGCCAACGTCCAGTATTACAGCCACAGATACTCACAATTTACTCAGTCATTCAAATTTCTCAGGGCTGTTAGAAACATAGAAACATAGAAATTAGGTGCAGGAGTAGGCCATTCGGCCCTTCGAGCCTGCACCGCCATTCAATATGATCATGGCTGATCATCCAACTCAGTATCCCGTACCTACCTTCTCTCCATACCCCCTGATCCCCTTTAGCCACAAGGGCCACATCTAACTCCCTCTTAAATATAGCCAATGAACTGTGGCCTCAACTACCTTCTGTGGCAGAGAGTTCCAGAGATTCACCACTCTCTGTTGTCTCTCACTAATTTCTTTGTTACAGTGTCTGCCATTGATTATTCTGTGATGTTCTCCGTAACTCTCAATTACTCTCTCTCTCTGCCAGGAGTAGGCCATTTAGGACTGAGATGAGGAAAAACCCAAAGAGTTGTGAATCTGTGGAATTTTCTGCCACAGAAGGCAGTGGAGGCAAATTAACTGGATGTTTTCAAGAGAGAGTTACTGTTGATAGAGCTCTTCGGGCTAACGGAATGAAGGGATATTGGGACAAAGCAGGAATGGGGTACTGATTTTGGATGATCAGCCATGATCACATTGAATGGCGGTGCTGGCTCGAAGGGACAAATGGCTTACTCCTGCACCTATTTCCTATGTTACTCACGAATTAGTGTTGCAATCTGTTACTCACAGATCACTCTGGTACAAATCACTCAGTATCACAGTTACTGTCACTGGTTACACTTCCACAGTTACTGACCTATTCTAATTATTTGGCATTATGGTAACCGTCACTCAGTAATTTTACATGCAACAATCATAGTAACTCGTTGTTTAAGAAGGAACTGCAGATGCTGGAAAATCGAAGGTAGACAAAAATGCTGGAGAAACTCAGCGGGTGAGGCAGCATCTATGGAGCGAAGGAATAGGTGACGTTTCGGTACCCGAAACGTCACCTATTCCTTCGCACCATAGATGCTGCCTCACCCTGTGTTTTTCACCAGCACTGTTGTGTACCTTCGATTTTCCAGCATCGAATCAATTAAACTTCGATTTTTGTCTCCCAAGATCCCTTAGTACTTGTCTTGCCATGAGGTTATGGGGAGAAGGCAGGAGAATAGGGTTAGGAGGGAGAGATAGATCAGCCACGATTAAATGGCGGAGTAGACTTGATGGGCCCAATGGCCTAATTCTACTCCTATTCCTTATGACCTTATGACCATTTATTGTATGCTTTGCTCTTGCATTTCACCTTCCAAAATGCATCATTAACCACTGCGCTGTATTACTTAGTGCTGCAGTGATTATATCCGGTACTTACACCATTTTGTTCTCATTAATACTCACGAACTGCCGAGCATTACAATCATGTGCTGAACAAATTACTAATTATTCGCCTCTCGCTGCCCCTCACTCATTAGTCAATATTACAGTCAATGTCCCTCAGAGCTTCCTCTGCATCAGAGCCTCAAACTCCATCCTCACCAATGACAAAGCCCTTCAAACATAGAAACATAGAAAATTGGTGCAGGAGGAGGCCATTCGGTCCTTCGAGCCAGCACCACCATTCATTGTGATCATGGCTGATCGTCCCCTATCAATAACCCGTGCCTGCCTTCTCCCCATATCCCTTGACTCCACTGGCCCCTAGAGCTTTATCTAACTCTCTCTTAAATCCATCCAGTGACTTGGCCTCCACTGCCCTCTGTGGCAGGGAATTCCACAAATTCACAACTCTCTGGGTGAAAAAGTATTTTCTCACCTCAGTCCTAAATGGCCTCCCCTTTATTCTAAGACTGTGTGTGGCCCCTGGTTCTGGACTCGCCCAACATTGGGAACATTTTTCCTGCATCTCGCCTGTCCGGTCCTTTTATAATTTTGTATGTTTCTATAAGATATCCCCTCATCCTTCTAAACTCCGGTGAATACAAGCCTAGTCTTTTCAATCTTTCCTCATATGACAGTCCCACCATCCCAGGCATCAATCTCGTGAACCTACGCTGCACTGCCTCAATCACAAGGATGTCCTTCCTCAAATTAGGAGACCACTTCAGCCACCATTGCTCCACAGTGATTCTGTATTCTTGGTCCGGTGATAAAGACACACACTGTTCATGTTACACCATGTTACTAATAACTTATTCCCCAGTCACTATCATTCCTAATTATGTAATGTTACACTCAACGCCCCTCAATAATTGCAAAGTGTCACACCCAAGGTTACTCACTAATTACTCTGTGTTACCATGATAGGCACTCTCCAGTTACTTGAAGCTATTGAGTCTGCTTCCAATGTCTTAATCCACCAGTGTGCCTAATAACTGCATTATCCACTTCTTTTTGCTCACCATTATTGTTATTATTACGTACACCTACTGTATTAAACAGTCTCAGTGCGATAATCCCCATTGGTTGTAATCACTTTGCTGGAATTGAAGCAGCGACATGCGATCAGGAAAGTCAGAGCCTCCCCTATCACTCCCAATGAAAATAGCTGTTCGGAAAAGTAAAGAAAAATAATAATAAAATAAAGTAAATACAAAGATTTTTCCACTGATGTGTATTATAAATGTCATTTCTATATGAATCTAATCATTTTTTATAGTCAAAATCGCCGAATTTTCGTAGCTCCGCTGCAAATACAGGGAGAGATGAGAGGTGAGGCAGCGACAAGCTGAGCCTCCCCTCTGATTATGCAACCCCTCAGAAACTGGATGGAGCGCAGGCAATAAGCATGTGCCTGTTACTATCTCTCTGTATGTCACCAATGTAATGTGTGTAAACCCCTTCATTCTATCTCCGTCTTAAATCAGAACACACAATAGGGGAACGCACATGACTCACTATTGAGACAAACACTTTTGTACCCTTGTGAGGTGCCTGCAGAATGATCCACATAACAGAAAATGGATGGCCCCCCTGCCATAGCCATAGAGGCATACAGTGTGGAAACAGGCCCTTTGGCCCAGCTTGCCCACACTGGCCAACTTGTCCCAGCCACACCAGTCCCACCTGCCTCCATTTGGCCCATATCCCTCTAAACCTGACCTATCCATGTACCTGTCTAAATGTTTCTGAAACGTTGGGATAGTCCCAGCCTCAACTACCTCCTCTGGCAGCTCGTTCCATACACCCACCACCTCTTGTGTGAAAAGGTTGCCCCTCAGATTCCTATTAAATCTTTCCCCCTTCACCTTAAACCTATGGTTAGCATGTAACACTATGCTTAGTCTTTTGACGATTTTGATCGGGTGTGAGCCCTCCGTTGCTGGGTAGCTGGTCTTTTATCTTGCTGAGTATCTCCATCGTGTTCCGGTTTTTATTACTAAAGATGGTGCTGCGCTTGTCGCTAATCCTCCCGCTCCTCCCGAGTCCGCAATCTGCTTTATAGCATCCCGGAGGATTGTATGGACCATTCGGCCCTTCGAGCCTGCACCGCCATTCAATATGATCATGGCTGATCATCCAACTCAGTATCCCGTACCTGCCTTCTCTCCATACCCCCTGATCCCTTTAGCCACAAGGGCCACATCTAACTCCCTCTGAAATATAGCCAATGAACTGGCCTCAACTACCTTCTGTGGGAGAGAATTCCAGAGATTCACCACTCTCTGTGTGAAAAAAAAGTTACCCTTTAGACTTTAGAGATACAGTGCAGAAATAGGCCCATCGACCCACCAAGCCTGTGCTGACTAGCGATCACCCTGCTTGCCAACACCATCCTACACACTAGGGACAATTTACAGAAGCCAATTAACAATAGACAAGACAATAGGCAATAGGTGCAGGAGTAGGCCATTTGGCCCTTCAAGCCATTCAATGTGATCATGGCTGATCATCCCCAATCAGTAGCCTGTCCCCTTATTCCCTGACTCCACTATCTTTAAGAGCCCTATCTAGCTCTCTCTTGAAAGCATCCAGAGAACCTGCCTCCACCGCCCTCTGAGGCAGAGAATTCCACAGACTCACCACTCTCTGTGAGAAATAGTGTTTCCTCGTCTCAGTTCTAAATGGCTTACTCCTTTATTCTGAAACTGTGGCCCCTGGTCCCTAAATCCCCATCGCATGCATATTCCTGGAATCCCTGGATCTTTCTTCTCAACTTACACTCCAATCCCTCCAAAACCAACATATCCCAGATTTGCTCACATACTGCAGGGATTAAACTCTGTGTTTCCCTCCACAGATGCTGCCTGACCCGCTGAGTTCTTCCAGCAGTTTATTTATTTTTTGCTGGATATTTTTATCGACCTGTTGCAACAACTCGTAGTATCTTTCACATTTCTCCGGGAACCAGTGCCAGGATTCCACCAGCCTTTCTGATGCTAATTCCTACTGTTAAATTTAATTCCCATTGTTAAAGAGAATGATTGTTGCAGTTAGTTAATGGTTCAACAGTTCAACTGAACTGTTCTGTATTTTTGTGTACAATATTCTGTTGTGCTGCAGCAAGCAAGAATTTCATTGTCCTATCTGGTACACATGACAATAAACTCTCTTGACTCGACTTGACTTGAGATTACGCACACTATGTCTGTACACCCTGGAAACACAGAAGGTCAATGATTAATGATTTCAATGTGTTAAGGGAAGTGGTAAGGGACAGGGAGGGAAATCTTTGCACTGGAATGGGGGCAAGCTATGCAAATTAGAGCTCGCTGTGTAACGTTGCACACACATAATGTCACAGAGTTTTTTTTCCCACACAAATGGCTGTTAATGCCAGATCATTTAACATCGAAAAGTGAATAACTATCGTGGCTGAGTGTTCAAGATTTATGGGCCAGAGATGAGTGTATCGAGTTATGTGACGTGCCTGCCCTGGTGCCTCAGCGTGATGTAGCGGGTGGAGAGAGCTGATACTGTCAATCTCTAATTGCCCTGCTACAACCACTGCCCAGCACTAATTATTTGATGATACAGCTACTGTTACTCAATAGGCCAATCAAATACCACTCACTCATTACACTGCGTTCCGCTCACCTTAGCTCTCTGAATTACGTGCGTGTCACCATATCATGTTCTGGCCCAAAGCTAATTATTGGGTGTTACCATTAACCTTACCTCACTAACTGCAATCATCATTCTCTTGTTTATTATTTCTTAGTCTGTCTCCCTCTCTCTGTCCTTCCTCTCCTATCTCATCCTTCCCCACTCATTTTGACTCACCCTCCCCTCGTTCTGTCCTTTGAATCTCCGATTTTTTTCTCATTGTTCCCTCTCTCTGCTGCCATCACACGATCTTCCCCGTATTCCTCCTTTCAATGTTTCAATGATATTGTATTTCAATGACTCAAAGCTAATTATTGGGTGTTACCATTTCTATACCTCACTGACTGCAATAATCATTCTCTTGTTCATCTATTTCTCAGTCTGTCTCCCCATCTCTGTCTTTCCCCTCCCTATCTCACATCTCCTTTCCCTGTCTCACCCCTCCACACTCCCTTTCACTCGCCCTCCCCTCTTTCTCTCCTTTGCATCGCCTATTTTTGTTCTCATTGTTCCCAACTCCGCTGCCCTCACACTGTCTTCCTCATATCCCTTCTTTCCTTTTGTAGCCAAGAGAAGAATCGAGAGTGTTTTGTTGTCCTATGTCCCAGATAGAACAGTGACATCCTTACTTGCTGCAGTACAACAGGATATGTAAACAGAGGACACTGTAAACAATATAATAAATGAGAAGAAAAACAAATCTTTATCTAATTTCTCTCACTTTCTCTCTATGTTTAGTTGAGTTTACTTTAGAGATACAGCGTGGAAACAGGCCCTTTGCCCCATCCAGTCCGCACAGACCAGCGACCCCCCGCATATTAACACTATCCTACACACTAGGGACAATTTACACTTACACCAAGCCAATTTCAGGAGTTTCAAGACGGAGTTGGATTTAGCTCTTAGCGCTAAAGGAATCAAGGGATATGGGGAAAAAGCCGGAACGGGATACTGAATATGGATGTTCAGTCTGAAGAAGGGTTTCGGCCCGAAACGTCACCTATTTCCTTCGCTCTTCCAGCATCTGCAGTTCCTTCTTGAACACTGAATTTGGATGGTCAGCTTATGATCATATTGAAAGGCGGTGTTGGCTTGAAGGGCAGAATGGCCTACTCCTGCACCTATTTTCTATGTTTCTATGTTTTTAACCTACATACCTGTACGTCTTTGGAGTGTGGAAGGAAACCGAAGATCTCGGAGAAAACCCACGCAGGTCACGGGGAGAACGTACAAACTCCGTACAGACAGCGCCCGTAGTCGGGATTGAACCTGGATTGTCGGGTTCATGTAAAGGGTGGTGTAAAGCAGACTATTATCTAAATGGTGGCAGATTGGGAAAGGGGGAGATGCAGCGAGACCTGGGTATCACGGTACACCAGTCATTGAAGGTATGCATGCAGATGCAGCAGGCAGTAAAGAAAGCGAATGGTATGTTTGCTTTCATTGCAAAAGGATTTGAGTATAGGAGCAGAGAGGTTCTACTGCAGTTGTACAGGGTCTTGGTGAGACCACACCTGGAGTATTGCGTACAGTTTTGGTCTCCAAATCTGAGGAATGACATTCTTGCCATAGAGGGAGTGCAGAGACGGTTCACCAGACTGATTCCTGGGATGTCAGGACTGTCTTATGGAAAGACTGGATAGACTTGGTTTATACTCTCTAGAATTTAGCGAAGATCTCGTAGAAACTTAAAAATTCCAGGCTACGCAGGCTTAAGGATAAAGGGGAAATCCTTTAAAAACCGAGATGAGAAGAACGAGAGTACAAACTCTCTGCCACAGACAGTTCATTGGCTATATTTAAGAGGGAGTTAGATGTGGCCCTTGTGGCTAAGGGGATCAGAAGGCAGGTAGGGGATACTGAGTTGGATGATCAGCCATGATCATATTGAATGGCGGTGCAGGCTCGAAGGGCCGAATGGCCTACTCCTGCACCTAATTTCTATGTTTCTATGTTTCTATGTAAAGGGTCAAGGGTTTGTGTAATGTTGGTGCAGAGGGTCTAGGTTACATCTCCTCCCCTCCTGCCTCAATGCCTGAATGATTGTATCAGACCTGTTTCTCATCTTGCCAGTCCTATGGACCTAGACCTCCCAGGTCCACCACATGTTCCTCATCAAGTCACACTGTGACCCGTGGTCTCACAGTAATCACTGCCTGTTGACAGCATGAATTCCTTGGATCATAGATACACTGCCAGAGAGAAGCTGAAGTGATAACAAAAGACTGACTCACCACTCTCACTTTGTGAGGTTTTCAACTTGATTACCTCCTCATAGCAAAGAAAATAATGTTTATTGGTTTGGTTAATTGGGTTATTCTCGTCACATGTAGCAAGATGCGGTGAAAAACCTTGTTTTGCTTGCTATCCAGGTAACTCAAACACACATGATTACCATTAAATCATACACTACCACAACGGGTAGTACAAAATGAGAGTGCAGATTATAAGGTTATATCTACAGAGAAAGTCTTTAGATTTTAGAGATACAAGCACAGAAACTGGCCCTTTGCTCCACTGAGTCCGTGCCGGCCAGCGATCCCCGTACACTAACAATATCCCTCACACCAACAACAATTGGTTGGTTGAAGCCAATCAACCTACAAACCTGAAATGCTGGAGTAACTCAGCGGGACAGGCAGCATCTCTGGAGAGAAGGAACGGGTGACGTTTTGGGTCGAGACCCTTCATCATTTTGTGTCTGCCTTCGATTTAAACCAGCATCTGAAGTTCTAACCTACAAACCTGTATGTCTTTGCACCCACAGTCAGGATCGAACCTGGGTCTCTGGAGCTGTAGAGCAACAACTCGATCTCTGCGCCACCGTGTCGCCCAAAGTGTAGATCAACAAATGCAAGGGCAGCAATAAGGTAGGCTGGGAGTTCAAGGTTACATCCTTGCCTCTGTTCAAGAGTTTTGATAACAGCGGGATGAGGCTGTTTGGGATTGTATTGGTACAGCACCTTCAACACCATCTCAAAGTACTTTAGAATATTGATGTACTTTTATAATTGCAGTTACTGATGTAACAGGATAAAGTTAGCACATTTCAAGGATTGATGATGGCCTGAACGCTGAGAGTACATCTCCCACACGTCTTCATTCCAAGAGCTCTCCCGAGTTTACCCTGATTCGAACTCGGAGATTTACGGTAATGGCCACTCGTCGATACTCGGGGATCTCGTGGACATATTTCAACATGTTGAAAAATCTTCATGAGTCTTCCCATGCGTTAGCGAGTCTTCCCTAAAACCTGCCGTTAGCGTTACGAGCCGCTAAGAGACATCCCCGAGCTCCGACGTACCCGCTACGATCATTCTCCTTGCTTACCACGAGTTTGATTTTTTTTGAAACTCGTACTGTGGGACAGGGCTATTAGAAAGGAGATGTGGAGGATTTTTTTTTAGTCAGAGGGTGGCGAATCTGTGCAATTCATTGCCACAGGTGGCTGTAGAGGCCAAGTCATTATGTATGTTTCAAGCGGAGATTGACAGCTTCTTGATTAGTAAGGGTAAAGGTTATGGGCTGAAGGCTGGGGAGTGAGGTTGAGAGAAAAGGGTAGATCAGCCATGATTGAATGACGGAGTAGGCTCGATGGGCCAACTGGCCTGATTCTACTCCTATCATTTATGAACCATGAACGATGCCACAGATCCCTCAAGGCATTGAGTGTAGGAGAGGGAGAACATCATTTTAAAATATATTAGGGACCAGAGTCAGCCAATAAACCAGGGAAACATTTTCATCTAATGCTCACAATGGTCGGAGAGAATTCTGCTCCATTACCTCCAACCCAGACAATGGGATTTTTATTAGCATGAGACAAGCCGACCTTACTCCCAGACACACATTAACAACACAACATTTACAAATGGTTTGTTTTAAACTCTTGTCTCTTTCACTCCCTCGTTAGGAATGGCTCTGTCCATTACAACAGCTCTCAGAGACTCCAATTCATGTTCCTACCTGTTTCCTTCAATGGAGCTTGATACTTGACCTGACAGAGAAGGATTGACATCTGGTGATTTGTGACGGTCTCTTAGCAACGTCAGTGGAAGCAAAATAATATGAAATATAATATTTGCAGTGAAAATAAATTTAGTAATTGCAATCAATGGGAAAATAACTCTGGGTTGGAGTAATGAGGACATTTTTTACACCAAGAGTTGTTTGGAACGGGAATCTTTAGTTGAAGAACATATGAAATAGGAATAGAAATGACCTTTGACCTTCAAGCCTGCTCAGCTATTATTCCACACTACTCCTGACGGGCCCCCCAAAAAAGGGACCACATCCTGGCCTCTCTCCACTGGCTCCCTGTGCGGTTCCGAATAAATTTCAAGATCCTCCTTTATGTCTACAAAGCCCTTAACGGGCTTGCCCCCACCTACATCAAAAGTTTGCTCACCCACCACACCACCTCCAGGTCCCTCAGATCAGCCAGCTTGGGGTTACTGAACATCCCGCGGTCTAGGCATAAGCTCAGGGGCGACCGTGCCTTTGCGGTTGCAGCTCCTAGACTGTGGAACAGCATCCCCCTTCCCATCAGAACTGCCCCCTCCATCGACTCCTTTAGGTTGAGACTTAAAACTCATCTCTACTCCCAAGCCTTTCTTGACGTCCTCTGAGTGAGGGCTATATGTATGTATTTATGTATGTACTTAATCTATGAACCACTGTTGTATAACGTTAGTACCTCCACCAATGTAAAGCACTTTGGCCAACGAGAGTTGTTTATTAAATGTGCTGTAGAAATAAAAGTGACTTGACTTGACTTGACCACTATTCTACACTATCTTCAAATCCCCTCAATATCCAGATACAGGTCCACCACCGATTTTACAGCAACTGGTGTTCCGGCACCTTCCTTAATCCGGACAAAATTAAACAAGATTGCACTTGAAATCCCCCCCACTCCCCCCCACCCCCCCATGGGTGAGGCGGTCGATATCGATGCAGGTATCTCGGCCCTCCAGCGGCCTATGCGGGCCGTTCCAGTACCGTTCTACACCTCACCGCCGAGCCGTGACCTCTGTTGATCCAGCAAAACGGATAGTCCCGAATGGCTCTTGTCCCTTTTTAATCTTAATACACCTACATAAAGTAATCCCACAGCCTCCTATGCTCCAAAGAAAAAAGTCGCAGTCTATCCAACCGCTCCCTTTCACTACAGCCCTGTCGTATGTCTTTTAGACCTGCAGCTCCGTTGAGGCGAGCCAGGCCAACGTGTCAATCAGACCTTGTTCACCATTCGGTGGCCGGTGTTTGGGGCAACTGGTGACTATGTGCTCCACTGTCTGTGTTGGGGATGAGACAAAGACAGTCTCTACGCGGCCTCTCCATGAGTAGCTTACAGGCTCAGAAGTCCACAAAGCAAAACCAATGTCTTTACCGCGTCTGCATTCTGCTAAAAGCCAACACAGACTACAGCCCGCAAACCCAGTTAGCTCGGTGCTGAATGTCTTCTGCCGTGAAGATATTTTGTGTAAGAAGGAACGACAGAAGGTGGTTTGCACCAAAGATAGACACAAAATGCTGGAGCAACTCAGCGGGTCATGCAGCAAATCTGGAGAGAAGGAACAGGCGACATTTCGGGTCGAGAACTTCATGTTGATATCTCTCCTGTAGCTGAGTGGCTGGAACTGCTGGCAGGTGATCTGCACTGTGCTTGCTGCTATACTCTGACACATCACTGCTGGTGTGACTCTGCAGGAACATCAATGTACCACATCCCCCCATACATCCTCACAATGCGGCTGGCTTCAAAACTGCGGCGTTCCATACAGCATCAGTCTGGTTTCCTTGTCAACAATGACACTGATCTTGCAAGTGTGAATTCAACACATTGCAAAAGTGATTCTAACAGGAACTATATATAGTGCGTGCACACTTCTCACTCTCATATGGATAATTATGTGGTGTGAGAATCTATACCCCAGCATGATTGCGAATGGCAATTTATTTTGAGCTGAGTAGTGGTTGAGAAATCTCAATACAACAGCACAGTAGAGAGACAGATGGAACATAATTCACTTGGAGGATATTCACTTATTTCATTCTGCAAAGATGAAATTCAATTAATCCGAGAATTTTTCAACCGAAAAATATACTGGGCTGGCTGTAGCTATGAAACTCCAGGTAGACTTGCATATGATGATTAGTCCTGGGACTAGTTACCAACAATACATGGGCCAATCCAGACTATCAATCCGGGAATGGTCCTATGATAAATCCTGGCTGTGGATTCTGAGATAGAATCAATCATAAATCCTAGAGGGTCTCGACCCGAAACATCGCCTATTCCTTCGCTCCATCGATGCTGCCTCACCCGCTGAGTTTATCCAGCATTTTTGTCTACCTTCGATTTTTCCAGCATCTGCAGTTCTTTCTAAAACTATATATATGTAATCGCCCTGTCCCACGGTACGAGTTCATTCCAAGAGCTCTCCCGTGTTTAACAAAAATCAAACTCGTGGTAAGCACGGAGAATGAATGTAGCGGGTACATTGGAGCTCGGGGACGTCTCTTAGCGCTAACGGCAGGTACTCGGGAAGACTCGTGAAGATTTTTCAACATGTTGAAAAATGTCCACGAGAGCCCCGAGTCCCGACAAGTGTCCATTACAGTAAATCTTGGAATGAACTCGTACTGTGGGACAGGGGTTTCAGTGTGCATTTGTGTTTGAGTGTACGTGTGCATGTGTCTGTACACATGTGCGTGCATTCGCATGTTGCGGCAGCACAATATGCACCATCTGCAGATTAGTTTTCCAAGGCAATGAAAGGTTAGCATTGGTGTGGGGAACAATTAATCGACCAGCTCCTTCGATGAGGTTGGCACAAGCACAGTCGGCCAAACAGTTTGGGTCACGGTACATAAAGTGGAGCATGTGTTTCGCTGGAGAGACCTGCAACATTACTCTATCTCTCACCACTGACACCATGCCTGTCCCATTCACGGAGAGGTTGTTCAATAAACCAGCTGACTAGCCACCAGGGAATAATTCTTGGAGCTGCTGCTGTAAAACTAATTAATTTGCAGTCATTTGTGTGTTTTTTGCTGGCCAGAATGGAGATCGTTTGATTTAATTAGGGGCAGGTGATTGCAGCGCGGATAATTTAACCAAGAGAGAGACATGAGCCTCAATCAGATGCTCAGCATCCCACTCGAAACGAACAGCATGCAAATTGCTGCAAGGTCTGTAATCTGCTCCACATGGACTGTATCCTTTGCCCTTTATTGTCCTGACAGGGCTTGAGGTGATGGAGTGGCTGGGAGCTGAGCTGTGCGTTAGCAAGGTCAGGGAGTCACACTGTTCCAAACATCTAAAGCTTGTCTAAACAAGCCGATTATGGGGAAACATTCCTGGCACCAGGTGCCTGCTCGTGACACCGTAAACATGGTGACTGCCCGGCTGAGTGCAGGCAGCGTTATTTGTGAGCGAGAGCACTCGAGACCTCAGAGAGCATTACGTCCATTGAATTATTCATTGTCTGGCACCTCGTGTCCATCTCTCTGTTCGGGCTGGGGCCAGGGGCTACCAGGAGACTGAGCAGATTAGCTCCGGCAGAACCTACATCACCTTCTCACCTCCCTGCTGCCTCATTGACAACCCCAGTATTAAAGTGCTATTATTTTAATATCGGCTCTGCTGGAGTAAGCTCCCTCAGCAGTCGCTATATCCCACCACACGTGCTTACACTGAAGATCCTTCACACGCTGCATGTCTCCATACATCAGTGTTAACCCTGTGTCAACTTCATTGGTAACCTTTGGACTATCTTTAAGAAGGAACTGCAGATGCTGGAAAAATCGAAAGTAGACAAAAAATGCTGGAGAAACTCAGCGGGTGAGGCAGCATCTATGGAGAAAAGGAGTAGGAGTCGAGACCCGAAACGTCACCTACTCCTTTTCTCCATAGATGTTGCCTCACCCGCTGAGTTTCTCCAGCATTTTTTGTCTACCACGGACTTGATTGTACTTTGCTGGCTTTACCTTGCACTAAACGTTATTCCCTAATCATGTATCAGTACACTGTAAATGGATCGATTGTAATCATTTATTGTCTTTCCACTGACACCAAAAACGTTTCAATGTACTCGGTACACGTGACAATAAACTCAACTCAAACTGAACTCAGACTACTTGAGCTTCTTTTTTGTATATTTAGCATTTTGTATAAAGCACTAGCCCTGTCCCACGGTACGAGTTAATTCCAAGAGCTCTCCCGAGTTTAAAAAAAAAATCAAAACTCGTAGTAGCCACGGAGAATGAACGTAGCGCGTACGTCGGAGCTCGGGGACGTCTCTTAGCGGCTCGTCACGCTAACGGCAGGAACACGGGAAGACTCGCTAACGGCAGGTAAGCACGGGAAGACTCGTGAAGATTTTTCAACATGATGAAAAATGTCCACGAGAGCCCCGAGTACCGACGAGTGGCCATTACCGTAAATCTCCGAGTTCGAATCAGCGCAAACGCGGGAGAGCTCTTGGAATGAACTCGTACCGTGGGACAGGGCTTTAACTTTCTTTTTTTGTGGTTAATTTTGCTTCTATTTTTATTTACATCTCTTTATCTTTATCTCTTTCTCCGAGGTTGCCTTGGTGATTTCTGAACTTCCCACATATTCATCTTACTGTTAGTCCTGCACCCAGCAGAGTAGATGTTTGGAAGCTCACAAGCAACACCTTCCCATTTCACTCTTCCTTCCCAAAGTCCAGTCCCTAAGTCACGAGAAACATTGATTTCCTTGACCTTTCAACTGATTTCCTGTGTCTGCTGCTGAAAGTGTATTCTTCTCCACACAGGGGAACCAAATGAAGAATGGGGAGTGTCCCTGACGTAACGCATTGAGGACTATAAACAGTGTTTAGTTTAGTTTACAGATACAGAGTGGAAACAGGCCCTTTGCCCCACTGACCAGCAAACTCTGCACATTAACACTATCCTACACACACTAGGCATAATTTACACTTATACCAAGCCAATTAACCTACAAACCTGTACGTCTTTGGAGGGTGGGAGGTAACCGAAGATCTCGGAGAAAACCCACGCGGTCACAGGGAGAACATACAAACTCCCTACAGACAGCACCCGTAGTCTGGATCGAACCCGGGTCTCTTGCGCTGTCGGCAGCAACTCTACCGCTGCCCCACCGCACCACCGCGCCGCCCTGTCCCGTGGCTGCAATTCTCAGTCAGCCCTGAGGAGCTGAGATCTTCTCCCCGATCTGTACATACAAGCTGTTGTGTGAACGCAAAAGAACCCTTCAAGAGTTGAAATAAAAGCCCCTGAGGTGATGATTCTGCTTCTCAATATCACAAGCTCGCTTCTCGCCAAAGCCAGCAGTGCTGCTGCTTATTTATAATAATTCTCTAGTTTTGCATTCCTCACATTTACTTGGCAGCAGCCAAACCTTGCTCTCTCCAGCCAAGCTACCAGCCTGCCTACACCCCAGTGTTCATCAACTCTCTTGTCTGTTGGGTGGGAGTTGGCAATGATGGAGATGACTGTCACGTGGGAGGGGGGGAGGGGGGGGGGGGGGGGGGGGGGGGAGGGGGGGGGAGGTCCGGGGGAATTTTCCAATCTGGTGCCAAGCATTTTTAAACAGGGAGCAAATTATTTTGTCTCACTCCAGCTGTGCGTAACTTACAGTTGCAGATCTACTTCTGAGGACATGTGTAGTAAGGAACTGCAGATGCTGGTTTACACTGAAGATGGACACAAAATGCTGGAGTAACTCAGCGGGACAGGCAGCGTCTCTGGATAGAAGGAATGTGTGATGTATCGTGTCGAGATGGGTCTCGACCCCAAAACGTCACCCACGCAAATCTGAGCATTAGAAATTAGTTATCATTCTAGACGTGTACTCGAAGGAAGAACTAGACTGTTTCTTTACCCGGAGAACTGAATGGCAAAAATATTGTGTAGGATGGAACTGCAGATGCTGATTTACACTGGAGATAGACACAAAATGCTGGAGTAACTCAGCGGGACAGGCAGCATCGCTGTAGAGAAGGAATGGGTGATGTTTTGGGTCGAGACTTCCAGTTACTCCAGCATTTTGTGTCTTGATTCTGAGGACATACTGGTTGTCCTTTTTATCTTTTGGATCTGGCATCTTGCTCGTCGGCTTTTGTTGTTTGTTGTTCACTAACCTCGCCGTTGTCAGTAAGCCTGGCTTCCACTGCCCATCCCTTCCCACCACTGACTGATTGGCTTTGTTAGGGTCCATCAGAGGACAATTAAGTTCCAAGTATATTGGTGGATCTGGATTATTATGTGAGCCAGACTGGGTAATTTATGCAATGTCCTTCCCAGAAGGGTATTAGTGAACCAGATGGGTGTTTATGACAATCCGACTGAATCATGATCACCATCACTGATATTAGTTTTTCATTCCAAAGTTGATTTAATTACTTGGATTTAAATTCCCCTGCTGCCGTGCTGGGACTCAAGCTCAGGCCTTTGACTGGCCAATCGAGGCAATCCAGCAATGTAATCATTGCCCTACCATTCTTGCTATTGAGGGAGTGCAGCGTAGGTTTACAGGGTTAATTCCCGGGATGGCGGGACTGTCATATGCTGATAGAATGGAGCAGCTGGGCTTGTACACTCTGGAGTTTAGAAGGATGAGAGAGGATCTCATTGAAATATATAAGATTGTTAAGGGTTTGGACACGCTAGAGGCAGGAAACATGTTCCTGATGTTGGGGGAGTCCAGAACCAGGGTCCACAGTTTAAAAATAAGGAGTAAGCCATTTAGAACGGAGATGAGGAAACACTATTTCTCACAGAGAGTGGTGAGTCTGTGGAATTCAGGTTCTGTGGAGGCAGGTTCTCTGGATGCTTTCAAGAGAGAGCCAGATAGGGCTCTTGAAAATGGTGGAGTCAAGGGGATATGGGGAGAAGGCAGGAACGAGGTACTGATTGGGGATGATCAGCCATGATCACATTGAATGGCGGTGCTGGCACGAAGGGCCGAATGGCCTACTCCTGCACCTATTGTCTATTGTCTATTGTCATCCACATTACTGCAGGCCAATTAACCTTCAAAACTCACATGTCTTTGGGATGTGGAAGGAAACTGGAGGACAACTGGTGGAAACTCATTCTGTCAAAGAGAGAACATGCAAATACCACACAGACAACACCCGAGGTCATGAACCTGAATTGCTGGCGCTGTGAGGCAGCAGCTTTACCAGCTGTGCTGCTCATTTCCATCATATTCAGGAAAAAATGTTACATTTACAAAAAGAGTTAATTTATGAAACATTAACAACAATCAGTCTGGCGGTGCTGGCACGAAGGGCCGAATGGCCTACTCCTGCACCTATTGTCTATTGTCTATTGTCATCCACATTACTGCAGGCCAGGGACAGTTGTGGACATACTGTATAAAGCTTCTGCAGACCCAACCATACACATTCCATAATACATCGTTCTACTGCTTTCCATTTTATCATGGACATTTCTTCCCACCAACCTGTCCAACTCTGCACTTGTTTAAATTCCTATTATATAGTTATCATTCGAATGTTGTCTCTCCTTTTTCTCTCCAACGATCTGCTGCGTATTTTCAGCATTTTCTGTTCACCTGCTACTCAGCCTGACTTCAGAAAAGAATGTGAAGGAAGGAACTGCATATGCTGGTTTACACCGAAGATAGACACAAAATGGTGGACTAACTCAGTGGGACAGGCAGTATCTCTGGATAGAAGGAATGGGTGACGTTTCGGATCGAGACCCTTCTTCAGTCTGTTCAACAGCCTGAAGCAGGGTCTCGACCTGAAAATTCACCGATTCCTTCGATCCAGAGATACTGCCTGTCCCGCTAAGTTACTCCAGCTTTTTGTGTCTATCTTCAGTTTAAACCAGCATCTGCAGTTCCTTCTTGCATATTTTCAAAAGATATCTTGATTTATTCATAACCTAGCACAACACCTCCTTCTGAAGACAACATTAACAGGGGGTGTGTGAGATGGTGACCACGCCAGTATTGGTGTGCAGTGATGTTAGTGTAAGCATTGTTGGCTGTGGATTTGTTGCCAATGTTGGTGGCAATGTTGGCAACGATAATACTGACAGTGAGGGTATAGGTGGTGATGTCAAAGACCACGTTGGCAGTTATAGTGTTGACAGTGCTGCTGCTGATGTTGAAGTCAGTGTAGGAGGTGATGTGGGCGGCACGGTGGCACAGGGGTAGAGTTGCTGCCTCACAGCTCCAGAGACCCACAATGGTGCTGTCTGTACGGAGTTTGTACGTTCTCGCTGTGACCCCGTGGGCTTTCTCCGGGTGCTCCAGTTTCCTCCCACACTCCAAAGATTCTGAGGTTTGTAGGTTGATTGGTTTTGGTAAAATTGTGAATTATCCCTAGTGTGTGTAGGATAGTGTGAGTGTACAAGATGATCAATGGGTAGCGTGAACTCTGTGGCACAAAGGGGCTTTTTCCACGCTGCATCTCTAAACTAAACTAAAACTGATGGTGTTTGCTTAGAGGGTGTTGATGGTGATCTCAGTGGCAATGTTGGTAGCGTGTGTACTGGTAGTGATGGCAATGACAATGTTGTCATTGTTGGCACAGTATTGGTGTTGAGGTCAATGGCAATGTTGAGTGCAATGTTGATATTGGTGGTGTTGTAAGACTTGTTACAGCTACAGTGACACCGATGTTCACAAGTTCTCGGGGCAGAATTTGGCCACTCGGGACATCAGATGTTGATGTCAGATACATCAGATGTTGCAGTGTTGTGTTGGATGCAACATTGCTTGTTGTTGTTCCGATGGCAGTGTTGGAAGCATCGGTAGAGAAATGGCGATGCTGGCATTTCTAAAGTACATGTTTAATCTATGAAACATCTGGCCTTGAAGAAGGTTCATGAGCTTCAACATCAAACAACAGCTGCTTGTCCCATGAAAATTAAAGCTTCAAGAGGTGATCTTGCTGGGATGTTTCTGACAATTATTGGAATCAAGAGGCCTAAATAAACTCCGCTCTTGCACAGGATTTTGGAACAAAGGGGCATCATTTAAAGAAACAGGGAAGTCACAGATATAGTGAAACATTGCCCAGGCCAACTGATGGTGTTGCTTAGAGGGTGTTGATGGTGATCTCAGTGGCAATGTTGGTAGCGTGCCCAGCGTGTTCTGACTGGTAGTGATGGCAATGACAATGTTGTCATTGTTGGCACAGTATTGGTGTTGAGGTCAATGGCAATGTTGAGTGCAATGTTGATATTGGTGGTGTTGTAAGACTTGTTACAGCTACAGTGACACCGATGTTCACAAGTTCTCGGGGCAGAATTTGGCCACTCGGGACATCAGATGTTGATGTCAGATACATCAGATGTTGCAGTGTTGTGTTGGATGCAACATTGCTTGTTGTTGTTCCGATGGCAGTGTTGGAAGCATCGGTAGAGAAATGGCGATGCTGGCATTTCTAAAGTACATGTTTAATCTATGAAACATCTGGCCTTGAAGAAGGTTCATGAGCTTCAACATCAAACAACAGCTGCTTGTCCCATGAAAATTAAAGCTTCAAGAGGTGATCTTGCTGGGATGTTTCTGACAATTATTGGAATCAAGAGGCCTAAATAAACTCCGCTCTTGCACAGGATTTTGGAACAAAGGGGCATCATTTAAAGAAACAGGGAAGTCACAGATATAGGTGAACATTGCCCAGGCCATCACGGGTACAAGCCAATGTTATCAAAGGCCTAAATTACCCGAGCCCACGCTCCCATTTCGCTACAGCTACCGAGAAAAAGGCAAGGGGTCTGAAAATGATGGCCACCAGGGCTTCTTCTGAGTTAGATATAGCTCTTAGGGCTAATGGATTCAAAGGATACGGGGAGAAAGCAGGAACGGGTTTTGGATGATCAGCCAATATCATATTGAATGGCGGTGCTGGCTCGAAGGGCCGAATGGCCTACGCCTGCACCTATTTTCTATGTTTCTTCTCAGGAACCATCAGGCTCTTGAACCTTGCACAAAACTAACCCCAACCTCAACAACAAAGATCTTCTGTGGACTGGGTCTTTGGTTGCACTATGGACCTCAGTTTTGCACTATTATGGTTACCGAGTATTACTGCGATCCATTTATCGTATTATCAATGATTTATTTTATTTATCTGTGTGCTATTGCAACTCCCTCTCTGTCAAACTGCAACGCAAGCAAGAATTGCCAAATTTTGGCAAGACTGACCAAATGTTGTGCCTTCCACCACAGGGATGAATGCTGTGGTGGATGTTTATGTTAAATTATTATTGTGTTGATGTGTGTTCTTTTTTCATTGTACCGCTGCTGGCAAATTCATTTCACTGGCACTTTAAGAATAAAACTGACTGATTGATTGATTATCATTGTTCCGTTGCCCCCGACACTTGACAATGAAACCCTCTTGAATCCGCTGCTCTAGATCCAACCTCATCTACTGCATCTACTGCAACCTCATCATACTGCATCCTACCTGACCTCCCGGTGGCTCAGCACTTCAACTCCCCCTCCCATTCCCAATCCGACCTCTCTGTCCTGGGTCTCCTCCATTGCCAGAGTGAGCAACACCGGAAATTGGAGGAACAGCACCTCATATTCCGCCTGGGTTGCTTGCGTCCGATTGGCATGAACGTTGAATTCTCCCAATTTTGCTAGCCCTTGCTATCTCCTCCCTTTCCTTAACCCCCGAGATGTCTCCTCCCAATTTTTCTAGCCCTCGGTCTCCTCCTCCTCCATTTGTCCTTCCTTCTCACCCCCACCCCCCATCATCAGTCACCTATTCCTTCGCTCCATAGATGCTGCTGCACCCGCTGAGTTTCTCCAGCATTTTTGTCTACTTTTGATCTTCCAGCATCTGCAGTTCCTTCTTGAACACTCTTGAATCTTAATTGGGGCCAGGGTGATAATAGTTGGCACAGACAACACAGAGCTGTGGGAATGAGAACCTCTCCCATCTGTCAGGTTGTGGAAGCTCAGGCCAGAAGACAGTCTCAGAACTGCTCAACATATTTCCCCAGTATATAGAAAACAAAAGGAGTAAATATGTAGATCAACGAATCATCATCTAACTGAATGGAGGAACAGGCTTGACACTCTAAATGGTGTCTGTTGCTTTGTTGCCCCACATGATTTTCTCATTCTGTACGCACATTCAAAATATTTATTCGATGCAAGTGGTAGGTAACTTAGATGTGATACTGTAATTTTGTTTGACAGATCTTCAATCATAATGTAATTTGTTATTTTCATTCAGTTGGTACATTTTCTGACAAACCTTTGGGATGCTGTGCTCTGAACATTCTTGCCATAATCTGCAATTGAAAGGTTCCTTAACTTTGTTTGAGATGACTAAGGCTGGAACTTATACATAATAAATGCGCCTCAGAGATGTTACGAGCTACACATTCCGCATGTGCTATTGGGTACAGAAACACGATGGCTGGAAATGTGGTTGAGTTAAAGGCATTGGCCAAATTAGAACTTATGGACTTCTTGGTTCTGGTCACACAAGATCATTTGGTGATAGCTTACTTTAGATTAGAGATACAGCGCGGAAACAGGCCCTTCGGCCCACCGAGTCCGCACCGACCAGCGACCCCCACACTATCCTACACCCACGAGGGCCAATTTTAGATTTATATCAATTAGCCTACAAACCTGTACGTCTTTGGAGTGTGGGAGGAAACCAAAGATCTGGGTGAAAACCCACACAGGTCAGGGGAGAACGTACAAATTGTGTACAGACAGCACCCGTAGTCAGGATCGAATCTGGGACTCTGGAACTGCAAGGCAGTAGCTCTAGCTGCGCCACCGTGCCGCCCTAACTATATTAGGCAATTCGATGAAAGTTGTTGGGAGTGTATGAATATTGAAAGGCCATGCTCTGTAGAATGACTATTATAACTACAGTGTAGAGCAGGTGGTATGATGAATACAGATACAGTACATTAGATTCAAAGGATGCAGGCGAATTGAAGCTTCACCTTAAAATACATTTAGGGTCGCTGGGTGCTGAGAAGGGTGGTGAATCTGTGGAATTATTTGTGGAGGCCAAGCCAGTGGATTTTTTTTACGACAGAGATAGATAGATTCTTGATTAGTACGGGTGTCAGAGATTATGGGGAGAAGGCAGGAGAATGGGGCTAGGAGGAAGAGATAGATCAGCCATGATTGAATAGCGGAGTAGACTTGATGGGCCAAATGGCCTAATTCTACTCCTATACCATATGACCATATGAGAAGAGATAAAATGATGAATCTTGCATCACTGAGTGTTTCCAGCATTTTCTGTTTTCTATTATCCATCCCTAATTGCTCATGACCCCAGCAGGCAGTTAGGAGTCAATATATTATAGGCTGGGGTTACACAGAGGCCTCGGTCAGGTCAGGGAAGCAAATATCCTTCCCTGACAGCTATTAGTTACCAACATGTGCATTGTGACTTTCCTGTAGTTTCCTACTTACTAGTTTAAAAAGAAAATGTCAGCTTTACAGGGTCTTGGTGAGACCACACCTGGAGTATTGCGTACACTTTTGGTCTCCAAATCTGAGGAAGGACATTATTGCCATAGTGCAGAGAAGGTTCACCAGACTGATTCCTGGGATGTCAGGACTGTCTTATGAAGAAAGACTGGATAGACTTGGTTTATACTCTCTAGAATTTAGGAGATTGAGAGGGGGTCTTATAGAAACTTACAAAATTCTTAAGGGGTTGGACAGGCTAGATGCAGGAAGATTGTTCCCGATGTTGGGGAAGTCCAGGACAAGGGGTCACAGCTTAAGGATAAGGGGGAAATCCTTTAAAACCAAGATGAGAAGAACTTTTTTCACACAGAGAGTGGTGAATCTCTGGAACTCTCTGCCACAGAGGGTAGTCGAGGCCAGTTCATTGGCTATATTTAAGAGGGAGTTAGATGTGGCCCTTGTGGCTAAGGGGATCAGGGGGTATGGAGAGAAGGCAGGTACGGGATACTGAGTTGGATGATCAGCCATGATCATATTGAATGCGGTGCAGGCTCGAAGGGCCGAATGGCCTACTCCTGCACCTAATTTTTATGTTTCTATGTTTCTATGTTTCTATGTTTACTTGAGTGATTGAATTGGAATTCCACAAATGCCATGCTGGGATCTGAACTGATGATTTTGGACTAAGTCTAGAGCACTGGTTATTGGCCAATTACAAAGCCCAACACCAACAACACATGGTACTGTAATGCACTGTACATCTGCACAGGGAGTTATGAAAAATACATCAGTCGCCTCCGTATCAATGGAAGATGTCATGTTCAGCATGAATATTAATAAAAGCTAGTTAGTTATAGGGCAAGATATGTACCAAGAATAGACAATAGACAATAGGTGCAGGAGTAGGCCATTCGGCCCTTCAAGCCAGCACTGCCATACAATGTGATCATGGCTGATCATCCCCAATCAGTACCCCGTTCCTGCCTTCTCCCCATATCCCCTGACTCCGCTATTTTTAAGAGCCCTATCTAGCTCTCTCTTGAAAGTATCCAGAGAACCTGCCTCCACCACCCTCTGAGGCAGAGAATTACATAGACTCACCACTCTCTGTGAGAAAAAGTGTTTCCTCGTCTCCGTTCTAAATGGCTTACTCCCTATTCTCAAACTGTGGCCCACCGTTTAAGAATAAGGGGATATGGGGAGAAGGCAGGAACAGGGTACTGATTGGGGATGATCAGCCATGATCACATTGAATGGCGGTGCTAGCTCGAAGGGCCGAATGGCCTACTCCTGCACCTATTGTCTTTCACTGTGTTGAAAGAGTTGTCGGTGTTGACTGTTTAGCAATGTTGACTGTTTGAAAGGCTGCCAGCAAGTGCGGGGCACATATATCTAGCTCACATTTAGCAAGGGCACCAAGCAAAGTGAATATTGCTGCACCACGGCAGTGAGATGCTGGGGCAGAGAACCTTCATGGTGGAACCTGCGGTGGTCACCAGCGGCTGGAAAGGGACCTCCTAACGGGAGCAATGCCAAGTCTGACAGAAGTGAAGATGAGGAAGAGATGTTCTGGAGTGATGCCTATTCTTTGATGAACAGACGGAACTGGTTGCCACTGAAAATATTCACACTGCTAAGATCCCTTGAGATTCCTGTGTACCTGTCACTTTAATTCTCCAGCCCACTTGCACACTCGTCTCTCTGCCTTCAACCTCCCACATTCCTCCGAATGTGCCCAAACTAATCTCGAGGAACAGCCTCTCATCTTCTGCCTGCATGTATTGCAGCCCTTGGGATTTAATATTGAATTTAACAATGTCAGATAACCAGTCTTTCTCTCTTTCTCTCCTTTCTTTCTTTTTCTCTCTCTTTCTCTCTCTCTCTCTCTCTCTCTCTCTCTCTCTCTCTCTCTCTCCCTCTCTCTCTCCCCCTCCCCCCCTCTCTCTCTCTCTCTCTCTCTCTCTCTCTCTCTCTCTCTCTCTCTCTCTCTCTCTCTCTCTCTCTCTCTCTCTCCTCTCCTCTCTCTCTTTCTCTTCTCTCTCTCTCCTTATCATCTTTGCTCTGCACCTTATCACAGACATTCCCTCCATGTCCCACACCCATTCCCCTCTCTATAAAACACATTGGGGTCAATAAAGGGATACAATACAGAAACAGGTGCTTCGGCCCATCGAGACTATACCCATTTACACTAATTCTACAATAGTCTCATTTATTACTCTTTCCGCATTCTTTTCAACCCCCTCCCTCCCCTCCTGTCCCCTTATTCACCTGCACATCATGGGGCAATTTATGTGGCTAATTAACTTCCTATCACTTGTGAATTAGGATGTCTGTGGCAGGAGGCCGAAATCCAAGTAATCACGGAACAAGCATGCAAACTCCTCCTGGGTGTGTGACTGAAGTGCCGCAGACGTTAGGACATTTGATCATAGATTGCGAGGCAGGGGATCGAGGAACTCTGCCAAGGTGACAAAGAGCGACGGGTCGGTGAGTGTCAGGACAAACTGTCTCCGGCTTAATGTCGAGGTTTGACACCTGATAATGGAAATTCTGACAATAATTAGGCTGGGAAATTGATATTTGAAATTTGGAGATTGAACGTGAGCCTGCTGTCTCCCGAGGGAAGGATCTGGCCTCACTGCTGAAATTGCTGCTGCATCTGCTGTCACCCTGTCCTGCAGCAGTCACCTTGTGGAGACTGAAAACCCCACAAGTTACTGGAGAATTTCACAGCCTGGATGCTTGCCGACGATCGAAGATGCTGCCGGATCGAGGGATGGGCCCTGTGGCATCCCAGGGCTTTCCCTTCCCACTTCCACTTTGGAGAATTAAGGTGAGCCGCTCTTACATTTACAGTTGACCCACTGGACACTGTTGGTGGGTTTCATAGGAATTATCCCAGTGCTGAGTTTGGGGTTACTCTAATGCCTCGGGAGCAGTTAGTAAGACAGAGAGGAGGGTTGACATACACACCCAAACTCTGACATTGGGGCAAACATTCAGAGTGTCGGACACCAGGATTTCATAAGGTCACAAGTGATAGGAGCAGAATTAGGCCATTCGGCCCATTCAATCATCGCTGATCTATCTCTTCCTCCCATCTCCGTTCTCCTGCCTTCTCCCCATAACCCTCAACACTCGTACTAATAAAGAATCTATCTATTTCTGCCTTAAAAATATCCAAGATTTCCAAAAATACCCTCAGCCCTTCCAGAAATGGAATATTATTGCATACAATTCTTTGTTATAACTTTTTTTTTAAATATGGCCGGAGGAAACACGGCCAAAAGGTGATCTAAGACAGACATCCTCTAAAGAAGAGTCTCGACTGGTCTACATATTTGGTGTAAACCAGCATCTGCAACTCCTTCCTACACAAGAGAAGATCTTTGAGTTAGATGGTACTCTAGGGGCTAGCGAAATCAAGGGATATGGGGAGAAGGTAGGCACGGGTTACTGATTGTGGATGATCAGCCATGATCACAAACGGGTTTTTTTTCCTCATCTCAGTCCGAAATGTCATCCCATTCTCCTGAAGTCACAATCACAGATTTGGATTATAACTTTTCAATGATCTTGTATTTTCAAATAGAAGATCTTGTATTCCTCTCAGCTCCAGAGACCGTGAGCCCGTCTGCTCTGTCTCTTCCGACAGAACCTCCCACATTGCAGGAATCAATTTGGAGAGCCCTTATCCACCACCCAAGGGAAATCTATCCTTGCTAAGGCAAGTAGATCAAAACTGTGCACAGTATTCCAACACCGAATCTACAGTGGACAATTCTCAGTGCAACCTTGTCCTACTTTTTCAAGATTTGTCGAGAATATTTAGATTTTAGAGGCAAATTAATATCCTATCTTTTCCCTTCAACTTAAAGTTAACTATTTTATTAGAGAAAAATGCATCCAGCTGAGCTCCCACGTTCTCTCTGGATCAGGATCAATGAGAAATATAATTAATGTGTGTGTGTGTAAATTTTGTTTTTAAATGTATTTAAAGGTATTCCGTTGGGATAGAACAAAGTGCCAAGATCAAACAAAGTATACAGAGATCTAATTAGGGCAAGGAGAAAAATGAAATCAGGTGAGATGAAGAGGGAAGGGTGAATATAGTCTGACATCATCGACCAGATGGGCTGTAGGGCTTCCTCATGTTGATGATGTTGATATTCTATTGTCATGTACCCAGGTACTGTGAAATTCTTTGTATTTGCACACAAAGTACACAAAAGAGACGCCACAAAATTACAAAAAGTACTCTTTTTCAGTACAGTACATTACTTTCTCTGAAGATGTGTACTTCAGGATGGCTTTGCCCCAAAGAGGTTTAAGGGCAATTGCAGTGCCACTCCCACTCTCTTGCTGAAATAGTGTCGGTAGATAACGTTGAGTTTAGTTTTATTGTCACATGTACCAAGGTACAGCAAAATGCTTTTGTTGCATGCTAATCGGTCAACAGAAAGGCAATACATGATGACAATCGAGCCATCCACGTCATAGAGACACATGATGAAGGTTGAAAAAGGAACTGCAGATGCTAGAAAATTGAAGGTAGACAAAATTGCTGGAGAAACTCAGCGGGTGCTGCAGCATCTATGGAGTGAAGGAAATAGGCAATGTTTCGGGTCGGAACGTTGAAGAAGGGTTTCGTCCTGAAACTTTGCCTATTTCCTTCGCTCCATAGATGCTGCCGCACCCGCTGAGTTTCTCCAGCAATTTTGTCTATCATGATGAAGGTTCATAATGTTAATAACGGTTAAGATAAAGCAAGATAAAGTCCAGTAAAGTCTGATCAAAGATTGTCTGAGGGTCTCTAATGAGGTAGATAGTAGCTCAGGAGTCAGGACTGCTCTCGAGTTGTTGGTATGGTGGTTCACATCAAGTTGCCTGATGACAGCTGGGAAGAAACCGTCCCTGAATCTGGAGGTGTGCGTTTTCACACACTTCTGTGCCTAAACTCAACACAAAGCCAAACTGCTTTCATTCGATATTGTGTGCTTTTCTCCAGAATCTAAATACAAGCGGTCTCTGGGACAATTTGTTTCTGCACTAGTTTCCAACCCACCCCACCACCCTGGAAATACAGTTTGAGGAAGTTATTTTGGGAGATATTTCATTGGCCACAATAGGCAATAACATGGAGGAAAGGCAAGGGTGTCACAAAGGTAAAACCCCATTTCAGTTGAAGTCGCCCAACTTGGCCATTGCAGAATCTCTCAGCTTGTGACTGGATAGACTCGGCTTGTACTCGCTAGAATTTAGAAGATTGAGGGGGGTTCTGATAGAAACGTACAAAATTCTTAATGGGTTGGACAGGCTAGATGCAGGAAGATTGTTCCCGATGTTGGGGAAGTCCAGAACAAGGGGTCACAGTTTAAGGATAAGGGGGAAATCTTTTAGGACCGAGATGAGGAAAACATTTTTTCACACAGAGAGTGGTGAATCTCTGGAAATCTCTGCCACAGAAGGTAGTTGAGGCCAGTTCATTGGCTATATTTAAGAGGGAGTTAGATGTGGCCTTTGTGGCTAAAGGGATCAGGGGGTATGGAGAGAAGGCAGGTACAGGATACTGAGTTGGATGATCAGCCATGATCATATTGAATGGCGGTGCAGGCTCGAAGGGCCGAATGGCCTACTCCTGCACCTATTTTCTATGTTTCCATGTTTCTATGTGAAGGAGCTGTCAGGAATCACTTCCTGAATCTGAGATCAAAACCTACAAACAAGAAGAAAATTGAACCCCACCCACCTTATTAAAGCTGTGGTCTCTGAAGATGACAAATGTGATGGTTGCCATGACAGCAGAAATTTTCAGTAATAATTGACGCTCTATGATCAGGCTCCAAATTAGATGATGGTTCAGAAATGCACACCTCACGCAGTAGTAAAACCCATTTTCAATATTCTTGTGTCTGTTCCACACCAGAAATAAAAGTCTTGCTGAGTTCCATTGCCTGGCCATTAGCACACCAAGCTGAATTAAAGGGACCCTGTCTTGTTTTTGCAAAGATTCTGCCTGGTCTCATCGCCTCACAGAAGATGCCTGACAAAATACTGATCAACAATTCTAAACCAGCCGGACTGCAGTGTTGTTACAATGCCAGCATTTTCCCGGGAGTTCCAAGAATTACAGATTAAAGGACACCATGGGGAAACAAGCCTCATGGCGAAAATTCACAGTAGTTCTTTGAACATTAGGCCATTTGGAAGAATGGGCTGAAAGATGGCAGATGGAGTTTAATGCTGATAAATGTGAGGTGCTACACCTTGGCAGGCCAAATCAAAATAGGACGTACATGGTAAATGGTAGGGAATTGAAGAATACAGTTGAACAGAGGGATCTGGGTATAACCGTGCATAGTTCCTTGAAAGTGGAATCTCATATAGATAGGGTGGTAAAGAAAGCTTTTGGTATGCTAGCCTTTATAAATCAAGAGCATTGAGTATAGAAGCTGGGATGTAATGTTAAAATTGTACAAGGCATTGGTGAGACCAAATCTAGAGTATGGTGTACAATTTTGGTCGCCCAATTATAGGAAGGATGTCAACAAAATAGAGAGTACAGAGGAGATTTACTAGAATGTTGCCTGGGTTTCAACAACTAAGTTACAGAGAAAGGTTGAATAAGTTAGGTCTTTATCCTCTGGAGCGCAGAAGGTTAAGGGGGGACTTGATAGAGGTCTTTAAAATGATGAGAGGGATAGACAGAGTTGATGTGGACAAGCTTTTCCCTTTGAGAATAGGGAAGATTCAAACAAGAGGACATGACTTCAGAATTAAGGGACAGAAGTTTAGGGGTAATATGAGGGGGAACTTCTTTACTCAGAGAGTGGTAGCAGTGTGGAATGAGCTTCCAGTGGAAGTGGTGGAGGCAGGTTCATTGGTATCATTTAAAAATAAATTGGATAGGCATATGGATGAGAAGGGAATGGAGGGTTATGGTATGAGTGCAGGCAGGTGGGACTAAGGGGAAAAAAAGTTGTTCGGCACGGACTTGTAGGGCCGAGATGGCCTGTTTCCGTGCTGTAATTGTTATATGGTTATATGGTTATTTTCATTTGGAAAAATATTGCCAACAGAAGGACTAAGTAAACTCGCCAGTTTTGCAATAAGTGGGGGAGGACATGGTGTCCCAAAGGATGAACGGGTCAGAGGGAAAGGCAGGAGTTTTGAGTTGGTGGGAGGGGGTGGGAGGTAGTTCTTGTTGATTGACATTGGCCATTGATCCAGTCAATGCTTCAATCTTCCAATCCTCATCAAAGGAGACAGAGTGCCGGAGTAACTCAGCAGATCAGGCAGCATCTCTGGAGAACATGGATAGGTGACGTTTCGGGTCGAGACCCTTCTTCAGACTGATTGGGGGTGGGGTTGAAGAAAGCTGGAAGAGGGGAGAGACTGGACAAAGCATGGCAGGTAATTGGTGGATCCAGGGTAGGAAGGAGCGGCTTTCATCAACAGACCATGGGAACAAAGGCGATGAGGGGTGAGACAGAATTGAAGAGTTGTGAATCTAGAGGGAGGAATGTAGCAAGAGGAAGGGGGCACTTTGTGGCACTTTGTTTAATAATCAGCATCTGTAGTTCCCAGTTTCTTCCAATACTCACCATTGTTTTTATAATTCCTCTATGGCCTTGCCCCAACCTGTTTCAATAACTCCCAGACCATTTCCAGTAAAGCCAGCCATGAGACCCTTCAGACTGCAAGCTATAGCTAGACGCAAAATGTTGGAGAAACTCAGCGGGACAGGCAGCATCTCTGGACCGAAGGAATGAGTGACGCTTTGGGTCGAAACCCGTCATCAGACTTCTGAAGAATGGTCTCGACTCTAAACACCACCCAAGAGTCTGAAGGAGGGTCTCGACCCGAAACGTCACCACTTCCTTCTCTCCAGAGATGCTGCCCGTCCCATTGAGTTACTCCAGCATTTTGTGTCTATCTTCGGATGAAACCAGCATCAGCAGTTCCTTCCCTCACATTTTGTACGCAAGCTATAGCTGGTATATGCGCAATCCTCCTGCATCCACTGTACACACACCAGTTAGAGCCTGCGCCCTAAAATCAGAGAGTGGATGACCCCCCAAAATGGGCTTGAGAGTGGACAATGCAGAGCACTCTTTGAAGTTCAGGAAAGGTTTAAATTACTGCAGGTTCCTCAGTGATGCACCAGCCCATCTCTGCATTCTTTAGCCCTCCAAGCAGAATCCTTGACTCTCCGCACCTGTCATCGAACATAGACAATGTTCCATTTGTTTCTGAGCTGAACAAAGGGATTGGTGAACGTCACAAACCACAAGAACTGCAAATAAGAAATCAAAAAAACAACGGCATATCGGTAACATAATTTTCTTCAAATAATGTTTTGCTGAATTGGTTTGATTGATTCAGTGGAAGCACCAACCGCTTGCAACATGCAGGATCAAACCTGGTCACGGGGAACACGGAGACTGGAGAGAATTTAGTGAGAGATTGACTCAGTATTCAAACCTGGTAAGGTAAGGTGGAGTAACAAAGAGGAACTGAGGGAGGAACAGCAGTCAGATCAAAGAGATTTATTCAGGGATGCAAATAATTTAACTCTGCCAGAAAAATTTATTATGATCAACATCCTAAATAGAGGGCAACCCTGCTGCTATAAAAATGTGGCTTTAAACTCAGCCTCAACGGAAGATGGAGCAGCTGGGCTTGTACACTCTGGAGTTTAGAAGGATGAGAGGAAACATATAAGATTGTTAAGGGCTTGGACACACTAGAGGCAGGAAACATGTTCCCGATGTTGGGGGAGTCCAGAACCAGGGGCCACACAGTTTAAGAATAAGGAGTAAGCCATTTAGAACGAAGATGAGGAAACACTTTTCCTCACACAGAGTGATGAGTCTGTGGAATTAATTCTCTGCCTCAGAGGGCGGTGGAGGCCGGTTTTCTGGATGCTTTCAAGTGAGAGCTAGATAGGGCTCTTAAAAATAGCGGAGTCAGGGGGTATGGGGAGAAGGCAGGAACGGGGTACTGATTGGGGATGATCAGCCATGATCACATTGAATGGCGGTGCTGGCTCGATGGGCCAAATGGCCTACTACTGCAACTATTGTCTATTGTCTATTGAGATGGATTAGTGGCAACATGGCCTTCCCACAATGTGAAGGTGAAGATATGGGTTCTTTAGTTTAGTTGAGTATAGAGATATAACGCAGAATCAGGCTCTTCAGCGCACGGAGTCCACCAGCGATCCTCGTACGCCAACACCATTCTACACACATTCAGACCAATTTACAATTTTTACCGGAACCAATTAACCTACAAACCTGTAGGAAGGAACTGCAGATGATGGTTTAAACCAAAGATAGACACAATAAACTGGAGTAACTCAGCGGGTCAGACAGCATCTCCGAAGCATCTCCGGACAAAAGGAATAGGTGACTTTTCAGGTTGAGACCCTCCAGTCTGAAGAAGGGTCTTGACCCGAAACAACACCTTTCCCTTCTCTCCAGATTTGCTGCCTGACCCGCTGAGTCACTCCAGCCTCTATCTATCTAACCTGCATGGATTTGGGAGGAAACTGGAGCACCTGGAGAAAAACCACTTGGTCACGGGGAGAACGTACAAACTCCGCTCAGGCAGCACCCGTAGTCAGGATCATACCTGTGAGGCAGCAACTCTACCACTACGTCACCATGCTGGTGGCATTTGGGTGCTTTTTCTTGCGGTATAAATGAATTTGCTTCCAGTACTGGGTGCATTAGTATGCGTTTCTAATGGATGGCAGCATGGCTGACACAATTTAAAAAAGGGTGCAAAAATCAAGGCAGGAGGGGGAATGGTGGTCCAGTTGTGATCCAGTTGTCTCATCTAGATGGCAGCAGTAAACCTTGTATTCATGAACCCACTGAGTCTCAGGAAAGGTGACCACATTGGAAGAGGTCACCTGCTCCAACCTCAATGCCAATGGCCATCTCCATCCCCGAGTGAGGGAAGGGTCCCTGGCATAACTACAAGAGAGCAGAGACAACGCATGACAGAGGGAAGATCGTTAATGCAAATGAGAACAGACAGGTTACAGACAGTTCAAAAGGAAAGTTAAAAAGGAAATAAGAAAGGTAAAGAGCATGAGAAATGATTGGCAGCAAACCTAAAAGGGAATCCAAAAATATTCTGAAGGCATGGAAACACAAAAAGGGTTTAAAGATCAGAGATGAGGATGATTAGAGACTGCAAAGAAGATATATACTTGGAGGCACGAGGCAGGAGCATCTTGATGAAAGGCTTTCTACAGCTTTCTACTAGTCCCACCTGCCTGAGTTTGGCCCATTTCCCTCTAACCCTGTCCTATCCATGTATCTTTAGACTTTACTTTAGACTATAGAGATACAGCACGGAAACAGGCCCTTCGACCCACCGAGTCTGCTCCCACTGGTGATCACCCCGTATACTAACACTATCCTACACACTAGGGACAATTCACAGCTTTACTTTAGCCAATTAACCTACAAACCTGTACGTTACCTCCAGTGCACCCGGAGAAAACTCACATGGTTACAGGGAGAACGTACAAACTCCGTACAGACAGCACCCACAGTCAGGATCGAACCCGGGTCTCCGGCGCTGTAAGGCAGCAGCTCGACTGCTACGCCACTGTGCGACCCTGTACCTGTCTAATGTTTCTTAAACTTCGCGATAGTACCTGCTTCAAATGCCTCAAACGACCTTCCAAGATCGGCAACGTGCCAGTTACACGCCTAATGGTACACGACCCCTTTTACTGCCAATCCCATTAATATTTCAGTTCCTACGAGTGCAGCCTAAGCAGTAAACTGACTGGCCGGTTTAATTTTTGTGGCTGAGACAGTTCTAGAAACAATAAAGAATGGAACAAACATAGAAACATAGAAATTAGGTGCAGGAGTAGGCCATTCGGCCCTTCGAGCCTGCACCGCCATTCAATATGATCATGGCTGATCATCCAACTCAGTATCCCATACCTGCCTTCTCTCCATACCCCCTGATAACCTATAGCCACAAGGGCCACATCTAACTCCCTCTTAAATATAGCCAATGAACTGGCCTCAACTACCCTCTGTGGCAGAGAGTTCCAGAGATTCACCACTCTCTGTGTGAAAAAAGTTCTTCTCATCTCGGTTTTAAAGGATTTCCCCTTTATCCTTAAGCTGTGACCCCCTTGTCCTGGACTTCCCTAACTCGGGGCAATCTTCAAGCATCTAGCCTGTCCAACCCCTTAAGAATTTTTAAGTTTCTATAAGAACCCCTCTCAATCTCCAAAATTCTAGAGAGTATAAACCAAGTCTATCCAGTGAATCTATAAGACAGTCCTGACATCCCAGGAATCAGTCTGGTGAACCGTCTCTGCACTCCCTCTATGGCAATAATGTTCCTCAGATTTGGAGACCAAAACTGTACCAATACTCCAGGTGTGGTCTCACCAAGACCCTGTACAACTGCAGTAGAACCTCCCTGCTCCTATGCTCAAATCCTTTTGCAATGAAAGCTAACATACCATTCGCTTTCTTTACTGCCTGCTGCACCTGCATGCCTACTTTCAATGACTGGTGTACCATGACACCCAGGTCTCGCTGCATCTCCCCCTTTCCCAATCGGCCACCATTTAGATAATAAATCAGGACTGTCTTATGAACAAGTAGTCACTTGGGCTAATGTGGACTGATTAGTTGAGTTTAGTTTATTGTCACGTGTACCGGGGTACAGTGAAAAGCTTTTGTTGTATGCTAAAGGGCCTGTCCCACTTTCAAGACCTAATTCACGCCGAGTTTGCCCTTGACTCATACTCGCAGCATGGTCGTAGGAGGTAGTAGGAGGTCGTAGGTAGGTCGTAGGAGGCCGTGATGTAAGACGTAGGTACTCGTGGCATCAAGTAGGTCGGGGCGTTTTTTTCTAGCCTGATGAAAAATGTCCACGAGTAATAAAGGTCGTGAATTAGGTTGTGAAAGTGGGACAGGCCCTTAATCAGTCGGCAGAAAGATTACAATCGAGCCGCTTGCAGTGTTTCGAGAGAATTAAGAATATGGAGCGATTGTGATGTATGTTTGTAGATCTACTTCGGTAACCAGCACGCAAATAGTCATCCGGGTTGGGCCCCATCTTGGGAGCTAGATTATAGGAAATCAGTATAATAATGTCTCATGAACTTGAAAGAATTTCTTAGGAAGGAAGAGGGAAGCAAATAATATCTGAAGCACATGGACCTGGGCAGGTTTGATCAAGCCTCCGTGAAGGCTAGCCAGAAACTGTAGAGGCAAGGTTAAACAAAAAAAGAACTCAATAACAAAAGGCAAAGAGGTGTGAAAGGTTGTTTTTTGGATGGGAAAGAAAAGTAGATGCATTCTGCAGAGTAGGGTATTCTGAGAAGTCAGTAAAAGGACCACCGTTTAAAAAAAAAATCAATAACTTGGTGAAGGGTACAATTTGCAGATGACTGACAAGGTGAAGGCATTGGTAGTTGCGATGATAATTGTGATGTAGCTGGGCTGAAGTAATCGGTGAGTCCGTGGAGAAGAATGTTAATGGTGAGAAATGCAGCGTTCAATTTAAGATAAGAGGCAATATCAACTTGAGGGCTTCTTAGAAACATGGGCAGAAGAATGGAGATATCTTGGAGTGTATGTGCATTGGTTTTTTAAACTGACTAGGCAGATTAAGTAAGGGGTTTAACAGATACACAGGATACTGGAGGTTTTATAAGTTCATAAGTGATAGGAATAGAATTAAGCCATTCGGCCCATCAAGTCTACTCCACCATTCATTCATGGCTGATCGATCTCTCCCTCCTAACCCGATTCTCCTGCCTTCTCCTCAAAACCTCTGATACCTGTACTAATCTAGCTATCTCTGCCTTAAAAATATCCACTGATTTGGCTTCGACAGCCTTCTGTGGCAAAGAGCTCCACAGATTTAGCACCTACTGACTAAAGACATTTCTCCTCATCTCCTTCCTAAACGAATGTCTGAGGGTATGACCTCTATTCCTAGACTTTCCCACTAGTGGAAAAATCCTCTCCACACCCACTCTATCCACGCCTTTCACTATTCTGTATGTTTCAATGAGGTCCCTCCTCATTCTACTCCAGCGAGTACAGGCCCTGTGCTGAGAAAGGCTCATCATATGTTAACCTACTCATTCCTGGGATCATTCATGTAAACCTCCTCTGGACTCTCTCCACAGCCAGCACATCCTTCCAATGTGCGTTGTATTATTGAAACTGACAAGGCAGGTTGAGTAAGGGGTTTAACAGACTCACAAGATCCAGGAGTTTATATTTAAGAGAACTGAGTACAAAAGCAAGAGAGTTTTGGTGAATCCAGGTGGAATAATGGGCCTTTATGGCAAAGTTAAACCTCCATATTGTTAACAATGTTGGACTGAAATCACACAAAATGGTGGTTAAAACATGGTGACTCTTGTGTACGGTCTCAGTATAATCTAGTATTCTTGTACTTAAGTGTGATTGTGCGTCTGTATAGTAAGATTATTTACTGAACTGCAGGCAAAAAGGAATGTCACTATACCGGGTCACATGTAATAATAAATGACCATTGAATCTCTATAGAACTCTATTTGGCCACACGTGGAGTATTGCATCCTGCCAGGGCATCACAGGAAGTATGCAAAGATGTGCAGGTTTGTAGGTTAAGTGGCTTCTGTAAATTGTCCCAATTCCATAGGATAGAACTAATGTACGGGATGATCATTGGTTGGCATGGACTCGATGGGCCGAAGGGACTGTTTCCACGCTGTATCTCTCAATTAAATTAAACTAATGAACTGAGCAGGGAGCATGAAGTTGGCACAGTACCAATTTCTTGTGAAGATTTGAAGCACCTTGTTATGATTACGGTATTGAAGGAACTGTTTATTGTTGCGTTTGCATTGCCAGCAATGAGTGAGTGCTTGTTATTTGTGCATCCCATGTACATACTCAACAACCACCGGGCTTATCAAGCATCATGCATGTGCAATTTGAACGATTCATTCATTTTAATTAAAGTTACAAGTATTCTGGGCTTTCACATGTTAAACACATTATCCTCTAGAGATGAAAGGAGTTCATTTCAAGTTACTGATGATTAATTGATGAGTAGGTATTAAGAAGTTCAGAACTGCAAGTTGAATCGAGTCGTACAATGAGACATGATTTACAAGTGTTTTATATGAATCAAGAGTTTTTACCTTGTGGAATATTTGTCACTTTTATGGCAAGGTATATATTCATAGTTTATTGTACCTTTGACATGCACCTTTATAGATCTGATATCAAAGGAGTATTTTTGGTGAGAAAGAGTCCCTTTCTACACCACATAGATCTGAAATGGCATAGTGAATAAAGGAATTGGATAGTGCAAATCCATGCTGAAATCTTCTCTGGAAAGGTAATGTCAAGGTGATGTTTCTGGCTCAGTAATCTCAGACAGTGGCCAATGATCTCAGCAGCATGAGAATTGAAATTACATCCTGGGCCACTGGAGAATCTGGATGCGGCTTTGAAAAAAAGTCAATAATAAAAGATGGCATCAAACAAGAGTGAAAGCGCTTGGATTGTGATAAAGTGACGTCTGCTCAGGAAGAGAACCCGTTCACCTTACCCTGTCCAGTATCATATGATTGTGATCTATTCTCAGTCGAAATGGATGCAGCAAAAAGCAACAGACAATTCAGCTGTAGTGCTGGAAACCCATTCTAAAGCGCAGGTCTAAACTGTTCTCTTAATTTGCCCCTGTCCCACTTAGGAAACCTGAACGGAAACCTCTGGAGACTTTGCGCCCCACCCAAGGTTTCCGTGCGGTTCCCGGAGGTTTTTGTCAGTCTCCCTACCTGCTTCCACTACCTGCAACCTCCGGCAACCACCTGCAACCTCCGGGAACGGCACGGAAACCTTGGGTGGGGCGCAAAGTCTCCAGAGGTTCCCGTTCAGGTTTCCTAAGTGGGACAGGGTTACAACATGAAAGTTTCCCAGTAACGTGCAAACTGTCCTGGTACATATTGGCCATGAGAGAGAAAAACAGGAAAAATATGCTTTCAGCAGCTGTCACTCAGGTAACTCTTGCATGTATTCAAGAGAGAGTTGGATGTAGCTCTTAATGGCTAACTGAATCAAGGAATATGGGGACAAAGCAGGAACAGGATACTGATTCTGGATGATCAGCCATGATCATATTGAATGGTGGTGCTGGCTCAAAGGGCTGAATGGCCTACTCCTGCACCTATTGTCTACGTTTCCATGTTTTGATGATGAATTAAATAACAAAGATGACAATGGTGCAAAGCTAAATAGGGTGCTGGAAATATGAAATAAACACAGAAAGTGATGGAAAGCATGTTACTCCTACCGTGCAGCTGTAGCGACTGGCAGCACATGTTGGGTTGCGATAATATGAATGGTGTGGTAGTAGGCGGAACTTGTAATATTGAAGCACTGCATTGATTAGTAAGTAAAGTAACCAACCTACACTGTCCCGTTGAGCTACTCCAGCATTTTATGTCTATATTCGGTGTAAACCAGCATCTGCAGTTCCTTCCTACACATTCCTAATGGAGAAAGTCAATGGGTCAGGCAGCATTTGGAAATGGACAAATTGACAATTTTGGGTGCTGATTTGAAAAATCTGAAGAAGGATGTCAATGTAAAGCATCCATGTCCCTGTCTGATCCTTCCTCCAGCAGTATGATTTGGATCGCATTGCCTTTCTGACTGGAGCCCTGAATATTGTCTTGCAACTCCTTTTAAAGCCCAAGATCTGCCAGTCGCTCAACAAGGAAATTTTCCACTTAGAAAGAGTAATGGCTACATTTGTTTCTTTCATTTTTTGTGTCAGTCGTTGATATTTAATCATAGTGATTAGGCGCTCAATGGCCAAATTCTCAATCCTTCATTGTCTGGAGACTTTCTTGTTTTTAATGCATCCAATCATGCACTCTGTCAAAGTCTGCCATTGTTTCTGTTCAAAACAACTTGCAGCAGCAAAAAAAAATAACGGAGAATCGTGGAAACACACTGCCCATCTGGCACCATCCGTGGCAAGAGAAACGTAATGATTCAGTTTGGTGATCGATTGTCAGAATTAGAGAAGTGAGAAAATGAGCTAGACACAAATTGCTGGAGTAACTCAGCGGGACAGACGGCACCTCTGGATAGAAGGAATGGCTGACGTTTCGGGTCGAGACCCTTCTTCTTCAATAGACAATAGGTGCAGGAGTAGGCCATTCGGCCCTTTCAGCCAGCACCGCCATTCACTGTGATCATGGTTGATCATCCACAATCAGTACCCCTGTTCCTGCCTTCTCCCCATATCGCTTGACTGCTATCTTTAAGAGCTCCACCCAACTCGATAGAGCTCTTGGAGATTTACATATCCTGTTGTGCTGCTTTCATTGTTCTATCTGGGACAATAAAACACTCCTGATACTCTCCTAACACTCTGACCTTATTGATTTCTCTAACAGTGGTATGAATATGATTTCTCTAACTTCAGGTAGCCCCGGCATTCCCTCTCTCTCCATCCCTCCCCCACCCAAGTCTCACCAGCTTCTCCTTTTCACCCAACAAACAGCTAACAATGGCCTGTTTCCTTTATCATGTTACTTTTTTGCATATCTTTCATTCATTGTTCTTTATCTCTCCACATCACCATCTATATCTCTCATTTCCCTTATCCCTAACAAATCTGAAGAAGGGTCTCGGCCCCATTCCGAATCCAACCTTTCTGTTATGGGTCTCCTCCATGGCCAGAGTGAGGACCACTGTAAATTGGAGGAGCAACACCTCATATTTTGCTTGGGCAGTTTGCACCCAACGGTATGAACATTGACGTCTCTAATTTCAATTAGCCCCTACTTTCTCCTCCCTATCTCAACTCTCCCTCAGCCCACTGTCTCTGCCTCTTCCTTTCTTCTCCCCCCTCCCTCACCACCCTCACATCAGTCTGAAAAAGAGTCGCCTACTTCCTTCGCTCCATAGATGCTGCTGCACCCGCTGAGTTTCTCCAGCATTTTTGTCTACCTTCAGTTTTCCAGCATCTGCAGTTCCTTCTTAACCAGTTTTTTGTGTCTATCTTCGGTTTAAAGTAGCATCTGCAGTTCTTTCTTACACGGTTTTCTCTTTTTCCTAGTTCTGAGGAAGGACTTTGACTTGAAAAGCATGCACTGCTTCACTTTTCACAAGTTTCTTGCTCACAGTTTGGACGGGGTTGGAGACTGCGGGGAGGATGTACAAGTCGCATATAGTGCCACAGCTTAAGAGATGACTATTTAACTGGGGAAGAAAATGGAAATGCTTAGTCGTCAAGGAATGCATTGTCCGGGAAGCAGACAGTATTGTCTGCGGCACAAAGATATAGTACGTGCCTGGTGCCAAGGTTAAACACGTCTTTTCTGTGCTGGAGACCGATTTGGAGTGGGAGGGGAAAGTTTCAGTTATCATGGTCCATGTACTCGTGAATAACTTGGTAGGACTAGCAAGGAGGTTTAACTGAGAGATCATGAGCTGCTGAGGGTAACATTAAAAAGGAGAGCTACAAGAGTTATTCCATATCATTAGCTGAGCAATATTCATATTAGCTGATGGTAAATTAGATGAGAGATGTAAATATGCGCCTCAAAGGCTGGTGTGGGTGAAATGAGGCATCTTAATGGGGGAAAGAGAGAGCTGATCTTTAGACTTTAGAGAGATACAATGATACAAAGAAACGGAGAGATACAGCCGTGGAAACAGGCCCTTCGGCCCATCGAGTCCGTGCCGACCAACGATCACCCTGTCCATACACTACACACTAGGGACAATTTACAATTTATTCAAAGCCAATTAGTCTACAAACTTGTACGTCTTTCGAATGTGGCAGGAAACCGGAGCACCCGTAGAAACCCCATGCAGCCAGAGGGAGAATGTACAAACTCTGTACAGACAGCACCCCTAGTCAGGATCGAACTTGGGTCCCTGACGCTGTAAGGCAGCAACTCTACCACTGCACCACAGTGCTGGGATGGGCTTGGTTTGAACCATGCTGGGGCTAGTGTCCAGGCGAATTGTGTAACAAGATATTGTAATCACGGCTTTTAACTAATTAGAAGGAGGGAGTACTTCACTGGGACTCAAATTTAGTGAGAGAACAGTGTGGTAAGGTCGTGAAGGGTCTGTAGACTTTAGACTTTAGAGATACCATGTGGAAACAGGTCCTTTGGACCCCCCGAGTCTGCGGCAACCAATGATCTACACGTACACCAGCACTATCCTACACACTAGGGACAATTTAGAATTTTACCAAAGGCAATTAACCTACAGACCTGCACATCTTAGGAGCTTGGGAGGAAACTGGAGCACCCGGAGAAAACCCACGCGGTCACGGGGAGAACGTGCAAACTCCTGACAGACATCACACCCGTCGTCAGGATCGAACCTGGGTCTCTGGCGCCGTGAGGCAGCATCTCTACTGCTGCACCACCGTGCAGTGAAAATCAAAACAGTACAGCAAGGGGCAGAAAATAGCAGCAAGAGAAGAGCGCAGCAAAAACTAGAATCAGGGTAAGTAAAGATTTAAATAGCTGAAGGCTCTTTATCTGAATGCGAGCAGCTCTTGAAACAAAACAGATGAGCTGACGGCACAAATAGAAATAAATGAATTTAATTTACTAGCTATTACAGAGATGTGTGTTTACAGGGTGAGCTGGACCGGGAACTCAATATTCCAGGTTATTTGATGTTCCATGAGAATAGGGTGAAGGAAAGAGGTGGCTAGGATATCATCGCGGTGGTGAGCAGTGATATAGATAGAGTGAATCGTGAATCAATTTGGGTGGGAATAAGGAGGAGCAATGGAAAGACAAGGGTGGGACAGATTTATTAGCCTTTGAAAGTACTGCCTCACAAAAAAGGGAAAGCATAAATGGGGAAATATAGAAAGCATGTAAGATGATTTTAATCTGACTATTGATTGAACTAATCAAATTAGGAAGCATACTGTGGCAGACGCTTTCATAAAATATATCCAGGATGGCTGGTGTGGTCACATTTGGAGCATTGCGTTCACTTTCGGTCACCTTGCTCTTGGAAGGATATTGTTAAGCTGGAAAAAGTGTCGAGAAGATTTTCGAGTATGTTGTCAGGGCTTGAGGGTCTGAGTTATAGGGCAAGGTTGGGCAGGCTGGGACTTTATTTCTTGGAGTGCAGGAGGATGAGGGGTAATTCTATAAAGGTGTACAAAATCATGATGGAAATAGATATGGTGAAAGCACAGAGTCTTGTACCCAGAGTAGGGGAATCAAGAACCAAAGGACATGGGTTTAAGGCGAGTGGGGAAAGATTTAATAGGAATCTGAAGGGCAATTTTCTCACACAGAAGTTGATAGGTATATGGAACGAGATGCCAGAGGGAGTAGTTGGAGCAGGTTTACGATAAAAACATTTAAAAGACATTTGGACAGATTTATGGAAAGGAAAGGTTTAGAAGGATCGGGCTGTCACGGTGGTGCAGCGGTAGAGTCGCTGCCTCACAGCGAATGCAGCGCTGGAGACCCGGGTTCGATCCCGACTACGGGTGCTGTCTGTACGGAGTTTGTATGTTCTCCCCGTGACCTGCGTGGGTTTTCTCCGAGATCTTCAGTTTCCTCCCACACTCCAAAGACGTACAAGCTTGTAGGTTAATTGGCTTGGTAAATGTAAAAATTTGTCCCTAGTTGGATAGTGTTAATGTGTGGGGATCGCTGGTCGGTGCAGACCCGGTGGGCCAAAGGGGCTGTTTCCGCGCTGTATCTCGAAAAAAGTGCCATCTAAAAAGCTGGTATTAGAGTGATGTTAGTGTGGATTAATGCCTGGATACTGCAGGGGAGACAGGATGTTTAAATACATGGGTGTTCTTCAGACTGGAAAAGTGTAATGAATGGTGTGCCCCAAGGATTAGTCATTGTTCCTCAAATATCTATAATCAATATAAAGAATTTGGAGGAAGGAGCAGAGTGTAAGGTATTCAGGTTTGCTGATGACACAAAAACTGGACCTTGTAACAAGATATAGATATTTTCAGAGACTGCCACAAACTTGGCAAGTGGATTTTAGGTGGAAATGCATGAGTCATACAGTTCAGTAAGATGAATCAAAAGGGAAATTATTATTTACATGAGGTGGAGTACAAAGGGATCAAGATGTTTGTGTCAAGACATGAAACACAAAGTCAGCAAATGGGCGCCGCGAGTCTTGAAGTAGGCAAATGGTAAACGGCCATTAATTCTCAGCGGTTGACATTTTATAACAGAGAGATGCTGCCACAATTGCAGAGTGTTAGTAAAACGGCAACTGGAATACAGTCTGCGGCTGCCCCCCTTATTTACCAAAGGATATAATTAGTTTGGAGGCAGTGAAGAAGGGATTTGCGAGGCTAATTCCTGCGGATGGGAGAGTCCTATCGTGAACAGCTAAAAATATAGGCCAGGATTCTTTGGAGTTCATTGAAATAATGGGTAATCCTGCTGAAACATTTCAGATCCCGAGGGTACACCAACAGCAGTGGAGGACACCACGGCTAGGCTTGGCCAGGCCGACCCTGCAACGCCACTAGGACAACACACCTTCATGGTCAGGTCAAGAACCTTGTACTTATAACAACTGAGACTTGAAAATGGCACCAAAATGGCGAGTTTGTATACAGTGTCTACTATACACTTGTACTGTATCTGAGATGCTTATCTATGATGTATCTAAGTGCTTTATGTACAGATATACATACTGGACTATATTTAAAAATGAACTTCACTGTACCTCGGTCCACACAAAAAATAAAGTACCAATACCGATAGCAATACCTATCTTCACAACGGTCACAGTGGGCCAGCGGTAGAGTTGCTGCCTCACAGCGAATGCAGCGCCGGAGACCCGGGTGCGATCCTGACTACGGGTGATGTCTGTACGGAGTTTGTACATCCCCCCCATGACCTACGTGGGTTTTCTCCGAGATCTTCGGTTTCCTCCCACACTCCAAAGACAAACAGGTTTTCTGGTTAATTGGCCTGGTAAATGTAAACAATTGTCCCTGGTGTGTGTAGGGTAGTGTTAATGTGCGGGGATCGCTGGTCGGCGCGGACCCGGTGGGCCGAAGGACCTGTTTCCACGCTGTATCTCCAAACGAAACAAAGCTAAACTCCCAATGCTCGATACCAAGGAGTTTTTCATCATTGGCCAGGGTCAGATTAATGAGCATAAAATGTCCTCAGTATGTTTTTGTAAGAAAGTCTACATTGTAATCTGATGCACAGCTGCTCGGTAAATAGTCAGCAACCAGCGTAAAATTAAAATGTTATAATTTGACTCGGATAATGATGACAAAGCAGTGTTTGGCTTGTTTATTCTCCTTGTGTACATGGCGGTTGAATAGTCCAGCTGCTGTTGCCTAATCAACCTGTTGCTGAGTTTTAGGCCATTACTTCTGATGACCCTACCTTCCAAAGTGCTGAGGCTTCCCACTTCGATTATTAATTTCCTCTGAGATTTTCACAAGGGCATTTTTCCGGGAGATTACTTGCGATTAACAATTGGATGGAGGTTCATTGTGCAGGAGCAGATGCTGCCTCTGTTTGGTTTCAATATTTTTACAGCCAACTAACTTTCCATTCAGTATTTGAATGTCAAGTTGAAAGCTTTTGTCGGGATTTTTTTAAAAGATGGGATTATAGCCCTGTCTGGTTGTGGTAAGAGTGGGGATGATAACTAAACCCAGGGAGTGTAGTAGGAAGGAACTGCAGATGCTGGTTTACACCGAATATAGACACAGAATGCCAGTATAAAATGCTTGAAATATGCTTATGGTCTTTTACATCTACTTGGGCCTCAGCTCAAAGTCTCAACTGAAAGACAACTCCTTGTGTCCTCGAAATCTACTGCACGAGTTGATGTTTAGTGCTGCAATCATTGGAGCAGACCTGAGACCACGACTTTCTGATCTGAACTGAAAGCTACACATGACGATATGAAAATTAGCAATCAAGTATCAAGTATATTAGCTTGGCAGAACAGCAGAGTTCCAGCAGTCTGAGCCAACATTGATCAAGCCAACAGCAGAGATGGATAAACATTCTATGCCCCCTTGTCACCTTCCCCTCAGCTTACAATGAACCATTCTAAAGATAGCCTACTCCTGACACAAAATGCTGGAGTAACTCAGAGGGACAGGCAGCATCTCTGGAGAGAAGGAATGGGTGAAGTTTCAGGTCAAGACACTTATTCACAGTCAGAAGAAGGGTCTTGACCCGAAACGTCACCTATTCCTTCGCTCCATAGGTGCTGCCTCGCCTGCTGAGTTTCCCCAGCAGTTTTACCTACCTTCGATTTTTCCAGCATCTGCAGTTCCTTCTTAAACATTATTCTACATCTCCTTATCATCGTCTGCTTTGATCTGTCATTTTCACACCTTACCCTTCCATATCTATAGACTCCCTCTCCCCTGACTCTCAGTCTGAAGAAGGGTCTCGACCCGAAACGTCACCCATTCCTTCTCTCCAGAGTTGTTGCCTGTCCCGCTGAGTTACTCCAGCGTTTTGTGTCTATCTCAACAGATCAGACAGCATCACTGGAGAGAGAAACAGTTAATAGGAGATTATTAGATTCTAGATCAGTATGGACAAAATTGCTGGAGAAACTCAGGGGGTGTGGCAGCTTCTATGAAGCGAAGGAAACAGGCATCGTTTCGGCCCGGAACGTTGCCTATTTCCTTCGCTCCATAGAAGCTGCCGCACCCGCTGAGTTTCTCCAGCAATTTTGTCTACCTTCGATTCTCCAGCATCTGCAGTTCCTTCTTGAACAAAACTCTAGATCAGAATGGGTTATGGCGCGAAGGCAGGAGAATGGGGTTGAGAGTGAGAGATCGAACAGCCATGATTGAGTGGTGGGGTAGACTTGATGGTCTGAATGGCCCAATTCTGCTCCTAGAACCTATGAACTTAACATTTCACCACTGATCTCTTCATCAGGAAGGCTCTGATATTGAAGTTTAAGAAGGAACTGCAGATGCTGGAAAATCAAAGGTAGACAAAAGTGCTGGAGAAACTCGGCGGGTGCAGCAGCATCTATAGAGCGAAGGAAATAGGCAACCTGGCTGTCTCATTGTTACTGAAAGAATTTAGCATCACGCTGTTCAGCATGGCTTCTGTGCATACTCAATGTCATTAAGTTAGAAAGCAATGGGGTACCTGAGATCCACATACAATCTGTTCTGTGCAGTCGTGAGTGAGGAGGCTGCACTCTTCGAGGTGTTATCTTTCAAATGGAAGATTAAACTGCATTTTCCTGTAGTTTTTATTGACATATTGTGCCCAGAAAACATTGAATTAAAACCAGACTCTATTTACCTTTGGCCGGGGAGAAACAAACCCTTTTGTTTTTGCAATCTCTGAGGAACGGCACTTCTCTCTGTAGTTGATTAATTACTTTGAAGTACAAGGACTAGGGTGAAGTGGGATTATGCAGCGAGATAGTGATAGGATACAAACACAGAGAGTTGTGGATCTGTCGAATTATCTGCCACAGAAGGCAGTGGAGGCCAATCCACTGGATGTATTCAAGAGAGAGTTAGATTTAGCTCCAGGGCTTCTCACACCCACCATGCCATCCCCTCTGCTGAGCCTTTCCTGCAAGTGAGGTAGATGGAAGCAGGGATTGTGATGGAGGGGTTCCCGATGGTGGGGGAGTCCAAAACCATGGGTCACAGTTTAAGATTAAGGGGTTGGCCATTTAGCACTGAGATGAGGGAAAACTTCTTCACGCAGAGAGTTGAGGATCCGTGGAATTCTCTGCCACAGAAGGCAGTGGAGGCCAATCCACTGGATGTATTCAAGAGAGAGTTAGATTTAGCTCTTAGGGCTAACAGAATCAATGGATATAGAGAGGAAGCAGGAACGGGGTACTGATTTTAGATGATCAGCCATGACCATATTGAATGGCGGTGCTGGCTTGAAGGGCCGAATGGCCTATTCCTACACCTATTTCAATATCAATCAATATCAGTTTTATTCGTCACTTGCACATAAAGTGCAAGTGAAATGAATTTGCCAGCAGCGGTACATTGAAAAAAGAACACACAATACACAATAAAAATGTAACACAAACATCCACCACAGCATTCATCGTTGTAATGGAAGGCGCAAAATTTGGCCAGCCCTCCTCCATTTTCCCCCATGGTCGGGACCTCAACCCTGCTCAGCCGTGGCTGCAGGCGTCGAGATGAGTAGACAAGGTAAAGTCCAGGTAAGTCCAGAATTGGTACTTCCCCATCGGAGACATGATCACAATGAATGGCGGTGCTGGCTCGAAGGGCCGAATGGCCTCCTCCTGCACTTATTTTCTATGTTTCTATGACCGCGGCTTCAGGTTGGTGTGGGCCACAGGTCTACATTTTTCTATGTTTCCATGTTTCTAAACAGAAATGACTAGAAACGCTCACCAAGTCAGGCAGTACCTGATTTTCCGTCACATTTGATGTGGCAACTTTCATTCTCCGCAGACACTCCCTGACCTTTGGAGAATTCCCTGCACTTTGAGGTATTCCACCTCAGGTTTCCAGCGTCTGCATTGTTTTGCTTCTGTTAAATAATCAAAGTTTATCCAGAATATAGACACAAAATGTTGGACCCTTCTGAAGAGAGACAAAAATGCTGGAGAAACTCAGCGGGTGAGGCAGCTTCTATGGAGCAAAGGAATAGTGACATTTTGGGTCGAGACCCTTCTTCACATTGATGTGGTGGTGGGTGGGCCGGGTAGCAGAAATGAAGAGGCAGAGACAGTGGGCTGTGGGAGAGCTGGGAAGGGGAGGGGCAGGAGGGAGAAAGCAAGGTCTACCTGAAATTGGAAATCCTTCTCTCCAGCGATGCTGCCTGACCCACTGAGTTACTCCAACTTTTTGTGTCTATCTTCGGTTTAAACCAGCATCTGCAGTTCCATCCAATATATATTAGGGACCTTATTTGCTGTAGATTCAGATGGAACAAATGATTTGTTGCATGACGGCACTAACTGGCGGCTCTCCGAGATTACAAGGATGTAAGTGTTGAAGACTTGCCGGAGATCGACAGCAGAATCCAATGGGGCAGAAACGAGTTAATGCACATTTGATGAGGGTTTTCCCTGTCTGTTGCTGATTTAGATAGTGTAATTCTACACGCAGAGTCTTTGTAAATGAGCACTTTGAGAATGAAATGATCATTATGTCATTCATAAATCTGGAAAGCAGAATGTTAATGACCTATGCTAATTTTCAATCCTATTTTTATAGTTCCTGCAGGGTCGTTCCCATTACAGTCGGATTCAGAGAGCAATAACTGGCAAAGGGAGGTGGGAATGAGATGAGCAGCTGGGAGACTTGAATGTAGATGGTACATGTGGATGCAAAGGGGGCAGTGACTCCAGCTGAGAAATTGTCTTCTGGAATCAAAGCACCATTTTCTCTTCATTAATTCCATCTACAGTAAATGCAGCCAAACTAATGTCCCAACATGCTTCCCTGATACAGCCTAACATGTACACATATATAAAGCACTCACACTGACATACCAATACCAATACATGTACACAGAAGCACATGAGCGTATTTGCATCCATCTATACACATACAACAGGATGTGCTTAAGATATGCACACAGACACGTAAGCAGACAGAGAGGTAGAAACACAAGTAGGGACAGAAGAAGCAGAAATAGGGAATATACCATTTGGCTATTCAATAACATCATTGCTGATTTTTATGACCTCATTCCCTGCACTAATCCTACATTCAGGTCCCAAACTGGTTTTCCGGCACCCTTGGTTCCAGACCATTGCTGGATTATCCAGTGTTAAAACACATTTGTACTCCCTGGCTTTTGACCATGCCTGAGGCTTTGCTTCTGTTTGTGGTGTTTTTGATGTTTCTTTATTTCACATGTCTTTTCCTACTATTTCTTTTGATTGTTATTTTTGGTGTGTATTAACTTTTTTGTCAATGATTAGTGATGTACAGCACTTTGTTGCAGCTATGTTTGTTTTTAAAGTGCTCTATAAATAAAATTATTATTATTATTATTATTGTTTTTTGCCAGACCAACAGAGGTCAAGGCCTGGGCGGGAGCCGAGATACAGTCCACAAAGTCGGCCTTGGAAGTTGGCTATGGGAACGGATTTGCTTTTTCTGGTTCAAGTCTTTTCTAACAGATAGAACTGTTCAGTTCGGGTTTCACCTTCATAATATGTTTGCACTTTTTCTCTCGTACAACTATGTGTTTTGTAAAATATACAAACCAGAACAGAACTCCAAGTGTAGTCTAACCATGCCTCCCTGTGACAGTGGAGTAACTAATATTGATTAGTAGGGCTGGATGTTACAATCCCTAAGGTTCTTCATTACAATTGACATTTGGTATTCTTGGGGATGACCACTAGGTGAATTTGCCACCAATCAGACACATCTTCAGTTGTGTACCTCAACGTCACTGGGTGTTTGGGCCTTTTATCACAAGACACCCTCAGTCGAGGCAGGCCCACCGCAGGGTGATCAGACCTGGGTGTGTGTCTTATGGTTAGCCTCTAGATGTGGTCACGTGGCAGCCCAGACAGCATCTTAGGTAACACGTTACAGATAACTTTGCTTAAATCTTAGCTGAGAACAGCTTTTATAAAAATATTTTTTTAAATACTTGAAATTCATATCTGGATACTTTTAAGGTATGTTGTTCGGATTCCTAGAACATTAATACACGTATGGGCCTGCCCCACTTAGGGGACTCTTTCAACGACTTCCAGGGATTAGTATTTAATGGCATTCACCTACGACAACCTACGACAGCTAAAATTGTCACAACTGTCGCCGAAGTTTTTTCATCAAGTTGAAAATTTTGCGGCAGTCGCCTGTAGTTGCTCCAAAAAATCGCCTAAGTGGGACAGGGCCTGTCCCACTTAGGCGATTTTTTGGGCGGCTGTTTTATATATTGAAACATTTTCGGCAACAGTGGCAACAATCTTGGCTGTCGTAGGTTGTCGCCAGATGTCGTAAGGAATGCCATTAAAAACTAGTCCTTGGCAGTCACCTAAAGAGTCGCCCAAGTGGGACAGGCCCATTAGGGAGCAGTATGAAAGAATTCTTATTGAGGGTCAAAGAGTCAGAGGCAAGGAATGAGGACCAGCCTGTAATATCGTTGAGAAGTAGAAGAATTGGAAATGGAAGGGCTGATATCCATTACCTAACTTCCAAGATTAAACTGCTGTCTTGAAATTGCTTTCCTTCAACCATTGATTTAGGGATTAACAATTGTGATGTCAATACTGGAGGCTTATCAAAGAATTTCCTATTGATTAGCTGGCTGGTTCATATCCAGCTAATACTGGATTATGTAAGATGGAGCAAACAGTGGATGATGGGCACATACATCACAGCTGACGTCAGGTCGTGCAATACATGGTGTCGCGTTAGGGAGCAGTTTCCTCTGAGTTGCGAGTTCGGGGAACTGGTCTGAAGGAAGGAGTCCCTCATAGAAACATAGAAAATAGGTGCAGGAGGAGGCCATTCGGCTCTTCGAGCCAGCACCGCCATTCATTGTGATCATGGCTGATCGTCCCCCATCAATAACCCGTGCCTGCCTTCTCCCCATATCCCTTGACTGCACTAGCCCCTAGAGCTCTATCTATCTCTCTCTTAAATCCATCCAGTGGCTTGGCCTCCACTGCCCTCTGTGGCAGGGAATTCCATACATTCACAACTCTCTGGGTGAAAAAGTTTTTTCTCAACCTCAGTCTTAAATTACCTCCCCTTTGTTCTAAGACTGTGTGGCCCCTGGTTCTGGACTCGCCCAACATTAGGAACATTGGGAACATTTTTCCTGCAAATTTCCTGCATTTTTCCTGCAAAGCCTGCACATTTTCCCTCAAAGGCAAGACGGGGAAAGCAGAAAGAATGAAGAAAGCTTTTCTGCAGGCATTATCCAACTATGTGACCAGCTGCAGGTTAAGGTGCTGGTCCATCCTAACCTGATCACCGTTGTCCACTGAGATAGATAGATTCTTGATTAGTACGGGTGTCAGGGGTTACGGGGAGAAGGCATGAGAATGGGCTTAGGATTCAAGATTCAAGATTCAAGATTCAATTTATTTGTCATTTGGACCCCTTGAGGTCCAAACGAAATGACGTTTCTGCAGCCATACATTACAAACAAAAAGACCCAAGACACAACATAATTTACATAAACATCCATCACATCGCTGTGATGGAAGGCCCAAAAAACTTATCTCTCCGCTGCACTCCCCCCCCCCCCCCCCCCCGATGTCAGAGTCAAAGTCAAAGCCCCCGGCTGGCGATGGCGATTGTCCCCGCGGCCATTAAAGCCACGCCGGGTGATGCAAGGTCGCACACCGGGTTCTTGATGTTAGAGCCCCCGGCGTGCGCTCGCAGTGTCCCGCGGCCATTCCGAGCCGCGCGGGGCGGTGATGTCAGGCCCCGCTCCAAGAGCTCTTCAACCCCGCAACTCGGGCGGGAGAGATAGATCAGCCGTGATTGAATGGCAGAGTAGACTTGATGGGCCGAATGGCCTAATTCTATCCCTATCACTTACTGTATGATATTATGATGATCAAAGGGGACAAAGATCAAGGAGAATGTAGAATGGATCATTGTTAGATGAGGGGACTTGGAAGGTCAGCTGCTGAGGACTGAGGCACCACCATTCCTCCGCTCATCACTTGTTTTATCAATATGAAAGAACTGCAGACGCTGGTTTGAACCAAAGGTGGACACAAAATGCTGGAGTAACTCAGTTGGTCAGGCAGCATCTCTGGAGAGAAGGAATGTATGAAGTTTCAGGTCGAGACCCTTCTTCAGACTGAAGAAACGTCACCCACTCCATTCGTCCAGAGATGCTGCCTGTCCCACTGAGTTACTCCAGCATTCTGTGTCCATCTTGTTTTTATCAGTGCTGATGTTTAACTGCCGTGGGGTGGGTGGGGGGATGTTGCAAACTGATGCCTGGCCATTTGACTCTGACATCAGGAGGGGAATGGGGAGTGCAGGGGAGAGATATTTTTTTTGCCTTCCATCACAGCGAGGAGGAGATGCGCTGTGATGGATGTCTGTGTAAATTGTGTTGTGTCTTGGGTCTTTTTTTCTTGTGTGTATGACTGTAGAAACAACATTTCATTTGAGCCTCTATGAGGTTCAAGTGACAAATAAATTGTATTGTGTGTATTGTGAAGAGGTGAAATTTGCAGGGTGATACTGAGATTTACAGCCGTGACAAGCTGAACGGGACGTGAATCCTCACTGAGCTCAAAGATCCGACTTCCCATCATTTACTATTTGAACCATGTTTAATATTCAATGCTCGAAATGGCAAACGTGTCCACACATCTCCTCCCCCTCGCAAAAGATAGACCTGTGAACGTCCGGGTTAATTTAGCTCAATCTGTCCTTTAGCATTCTTTCATCTGTGCAAAACAAGCTGTTCCCTCCAGCCGCCTGTCACTGATAGTTTATACTGTCTGTTGCCCAGCTGTATATTAACCATGGTCTTGCTGCCCTGGCGACTAATGATATCAAAGCAAAAACAGCTTGGCTCCATTGCTCTTACTCATGATACCCGCTCTTCCATCTTCCTTTCTTCTGCTCTGTGTCCTGTTTCTTTATAAAGCTTGCTGGTCCCCCTAACTCATAAACAATGGTTCGATCATCTTGGGATCATTCTGCCCATAGTTCTTCTTCTTCTTCTTGCGTGTGGCGTGCACAGCCTAAAGTTGGAGGGCAACTTGTTCTATTTGATCTTATTTGATAGTGCACGCCGGGTTGATTGCACTAGTCGAAGCAGGGCGGACCACGTGAAGGTTGCAATCTCCCACCCCAACGATCGATAGGTGAATGTGATGCATGTCAAATCTATTCTAATTGCATTTGCCTGTGGCAAAGGGTGGGAGAAATTTAAAGTGACGTCTATCAACTCTCTCAAGCACTGTCACATCCTGAAGTTAACCTTATCTCTGAGGAGGATATTAGCCAGAAGGATCCTATCACATATATGGAGGGAGGCCAATGTCCCATAATGTCATCTTGCTGAAAGTCAGAGTTGGGTTAGGGCTGCAAAATTGCCGCAAGGAGTTGTGTTGAGTTAATTGTCGTTTGCCATCTATGTTAACAATTTGGATGGCAATAACATGGCTAACATGGCTTATTAAATATGCAGATGACACCAAAATTGGGGGTATGGTGGTGAATGTGGAGGTCTATCTAAGTTTACAAAAGGATCTGAATTAACCAGGGGAGTGGAGCAAGGAATGGCAAATGGAATTGAACTGTGACAATTTAACTCTGAGGTTGTGCATTTTGCTAAGTTAAAATAGAGTAGGACTAACGCAGTAAATGGTCGTGCCATGGAAAGGTGTTGTCGAGCAGAGAGACCGAGGGATGCAGGAAGATAGTTCCCAGAAAGTGGTGATTCAGGTAGACAGCGTGGCGAAGGAGGCATTTGGAACGCTTGCCTTCATTGGTAAGGGTACAAAATACAGAGCTTTAGACATCATGATACCACTGTACAAGATGTGGGTGAGGTCACTAAATGTCCGCACAAAACGTCCTCAATAACAATCAGTACTGGAGCACCTCAACTTCAACGGTTATGCTACGGACTATTTCTTTACACAAAGGCTAACAAAATGGTAACAAAAATATGGAATTTTGTGCCCTCAAAGTACAGTTGATTCATTGAGAAATCCAGAGATTGATATTCTTGTTGTTTAAGTAAATAGAACAAAATGCAACCAATGCATTTAGATGCAGTTAAGGCACAGATCTGCCATGGTCTAATTGAGAGATGGATAATGGTCATGAAGATGAACAGCCTCCTTGCGATGCAACGCTCCCATTGCGTGGACAAGTCACCCTCAATATGTAGCTACTTCTGGACTGTGTTTGGCACAGCCTAGCCCTGCTGTTCTCGTGTTGACATGGTCATATGTCACTGCCTCACATGTCTTGGAACAGTGACCCGTGTCTGCACCTGGAATTAAAGTCAGTCGAGACAGACGCCAAATACGTCTAAACCTGAAGGGATCCAACATGTTTGTGTCAATGTTAATTATCAGGGGACCTGCTCCAGCGTTGTGGTGAATGGAAACTGAAGAGCAGATGTCTTCATTACAATTATTAATTGGAACACTTGAGCTCGTCATGTAAATATTTCAGCTTTGTTTTATATCAGTTTTAGCGAGTTTTATCGGGTGTTTTAATCAAAAATGTCTTGTTCTGTTTGTGAAAAGGTTTATCATTAATTTATGAACACATTGATTATTCTGTGTGAGGAAAGAACTGCAGATGCTGGTTTAAACCAAAGATAGACACAAAAAAGCTAGAGTAACTCAGGACAGGCAGCATCTCGGGAGAGAAGGAATTGGTGACGTTTCGGGTCGACACCCTTCTTCAGACCTGAAGGAGGGTCTCGACCCGAAACGTCGCCCATTCCTTCTCTCCAGAGATGCTGCCTGTCCCGCTGAGTTACTCCAGCATTCTGTGTCTATCCTTGATTATTCTGTTCTTTCTATAATCTTGAATCTTTCGCAATGAGACTCTCAGTGTAAATCTTTCTTGTGTTGAGTATAATCCTCGCTTGAATTCCCACAAGTTACTGATTGTTTACATGTGAAACCAAACGAGGATGGGCTGATCAGGAAAGATGACGGTGCCAGGTTTAATCCAAATCTCTCTATTCCACAGCAGTCATTATACAAACTGCCTCCTCTACAATTAATAGGAATTGAAGAGTGTCCTTTGCAATGTTTTCAGCGGATTTGGTTTTGTGTAATTTGCATACTGACAATGCACATGCAACTCAGATATTTAGTTCTCCTTGGAGTCTGCAATAATATTTCCATCGAACGTTAATATTAAATCTGACACAATATACCTGCAGCCCAACCAGGTCCACTTTGCCCAGTTTATCCTCACCATTTGGTGCTCTGTTCCACCATTCAGTCATTTTCTTTTGATTACACTCTGATCCCCAAAATATACCGAGAGCACTTCACAAATATCGCCACATATGGAAACACCTGGATAATCGGACGGGAGATTGGCAAGACAGCCTATGTAGTGGAATACCTGGAGCCCCAAAGGATACCATCCTTTGCCTGGGAATCACCTATGATGTAAAGAATGTCAAAGGTACACAGAAATGCTGGAGAATCTCAGCGGGTGCAGCAGCATCTATGGAGCGAAGGAAATAGGCAACGTTTTGGGCCGAAACCCTTCTTCAGACAGTAAAGAATGTCGTTGCATTTAAAGTGTCATAATGGCAGCCTTTGGACTCAGTTCCACTTTAGCTTAGAATTTTATTTTATGTGGCACCTTTCATAATCAAGAGATTCTGAAATTGTCCATACCCAATTAAAGTACATTAATTAACAATAGACAGAGCAGCCAAAGACATCTCAATAGACAATAGACAATAGGTGCAGGAGTAGGCCATTCGGCCCTTCGAGCCAGCACCGCCATTCAATGTGATCATGGCTGATCATCCCCAATCAGTTCCCCGTTCCTGCCTTCTCCCCATACCCCCTGACTCCACTATTTTTAAGAGCCCTATCGAGCTCTCTCTTGAAAGCATCCAGAGAAACTGCCTCCACCGCCCTCTGAGGCAGAGAATTCCACAGATCACCATTCTCTGTGAGAAAAAGTGTTTCCTCGCCTCCGTTCTAAATGGCTTACTCCTTATTCTTAAACTGTGGCCCCTGGTTCTGGACTCCCCCAACATCGGGAACATGTTTCCTGCCTCTAGCGTGTCCAAACCCTTAACAATCTTACATGTTTCAATGAGATTCCCTCTCATCCTTCTAAACTCCAGAGTGTACAAGCCCAGCCGCTCCATTCTCTCAGCATATGGCAGTACCGTCATCCCGGGAATTAACCTTGTAAACCTACATTCAGGTTAATTGGCATGGTATAAATGAAGCTACTGTTCTTAGTGTGTGTAGGGTAGTGTTAATGTGTGGGGATTGCTGGTCTGTGCGGACATGATGGGCCGAAGGGTCTGTTTCCACGCTGTATGATTCTCTATGAAACAATGGGGGAGATGGGCTCTAATTTGGCATCAACGCAGCACTCCAGGGATCGGTGCGGGCCCCAGATCTGTAACTATGATCCTGGTCGAGGAAGTGGCCCATTACAATCTTGCTACTACTGTGGTGAAAGGGGAAAGAGGCCATGTTCACTGGTGAAGTTGCCAAGAACCACACCTATCAATAGCCAGTACCATGGTCGACTCAGCGGGTCGGTTAGCATCTCTGGAGATCATGAAGAGGCAACGTTTCTGTTTCTGAAGAAGGATCCCGATACGAACTGGCCAGAGATGCTGCATGACCCACTCCAGCACATTGCGCCTCTTTTTGTAAACCTGCATCAGCTGTCCCTTGTGACTACTGTGACAGAATAACTTGCCTACAAATTCATCAGATGATGTGTGATAGTGCTTCCAATCATGATATCATGCTCTTGCATTTTTGCCTGAACTGGACTGAATTTTCACAAGCACCCTGGTGATAATCAACATTCACACACTGCACAGAAGATTGGGCGGAATTTATTCTCCTCCACCGAATGTGTTCAAGAGAGAGTTAGATATAGCTCTTAGGGCTAACGGAATCATGTGGTGAGGAGAAGGCAGGAACGGAGTACTGATTCTGGATGATCATCCATGATCATATTGAATGGCGGGGCTGGCTCGAAGGGCCGAATGGCCTACTCTTGCATCTATTTTCTATGTTTCGGTGTTTCTATGATTGCAAACTATTTGAGCAGTACAACGAGGAAGGCCAGGCAAAGTGTGACTGGCCATTGATTTTCCAGTCAGATATTTGTGCTTCCAGGCCAGAGGAGGTGATTGAAGCAGAAACCAACAAGGGTGACGATAGATGACAATGAGTGGACATAGCACGTCACCCTGCTTCATGACGGCCATGAGTGGAGCCACGGTGCAAGCCCGGGAACTCTGCAAATAGGAAGAGACAGTGCCAGTGTTGCAGCTGTGACTATCCTGTGCGATCAGATGGAGCTGACAACTTGAATTACATCAGCCTTCCCGTCGTACTCATGGCTGTTGATGACCTTGAGATGGAACTGATGATGCAGGAAAGCTCTTAGTGGCATTTCAAAACAGATCAGAGCTTCTCGTGCTAACAGAGATATTTTCAGCCTCAGTCTTTGGAATTAAAGAGCAAAAAAGCAAAACGCCGGAGGAACTCAGTGAGCCAGACAGCACCCGTGAGGGAAATACACAGACATTGTTTCGGGTTGGGACCCTTCCTCAGACTGATGGAGGATAGGTGAAATGGGTGGTAGAGAGAGGTGAGGAGAAGGGACTGTAAAGTGTTATGCCATTCATTGTATATTTTCCCCGTACATTTCACCGCCCAAAATACAACACCTCACATTTGCTCAGATTAAACTCCATCTGCAATTTCTCTGCCCATTACTATTACTGACTGAACGACATCCACTGTTTTCTTTGACAGCCTTCCACGACCCCAATGATCTTGGTGTTATCTGCAAACTTAAGGGGCTGTCCCACTCTGGTGATCTAATCCGCGAGTTCCGACGAGTTTGCCCTCGACTCATACTCGCAGCATGGTCGACACGAGGTCATTGGAGGTCTTTGTAACTCTCGAGGAATTTTGTAACATGCGAGGAATTTGATTTGCCATACGGTCTTACCAAAAAAGCAACAAAACGCGCAGTCACATAAAAATTTAACATAAACACCCCCTACAGTGGCCCCTCCACATTCCTCACTGTGATGGAAGGCAATAGAGTCTTATCTTCTTTCCTCCTTTTTCTCCCCCGGTCGGAAGAGTCGAACCATCCGCAGTCGGGGCGATTGAAGCTCCCGTAGCCGGCGATCGTAGCTCCTGTGGCTTGGAGCTCCCGAAGCCGGTCCCGAACCAGCTCCACGATGTTAAAGTCCTAAGGCTCGCGTGGTTGGAGCTCCCAAGGTCGATCCCCAGCAAGAGGCCGCCAGCTCCACGATGTTAGGCCGCAGTGCCAACGGAGATACGATACGGAAAAAGTCGCATCTCCATCGAAGAAGGGTCTCGACCCGAAATGTCACCCAAGAATCTGAGGAGTCTCGACCCGAAACGTCACCCAAGAGTTTGAAGAAGGGTCTCGACCCGAAACGTCACCCATGCTTTCTCTCCAGAGATGCTGCCTGTCCCGCTGAGTTACTCCAGCATCTTGTGTCAGCATTCAAAGCATTAACCCATTCTCAATCAATGGGAGTAATCCTATCGCGAAGAATCCTCTCCAATAGTTTCCCAACCACAGACAGGAGGCTCACCGGCCTATAATTCCCTGAATTCCCTCTACTTCCCTTCTTGCACAATAGTGCAACATTAACCACTCTGCAGGACTTCACCAGTGGTTAGAGAAGATGCACAGATCATAGTCAAGACTCCCGTAATCTCCTCTCTTGCTCCGCACAATAATCTGTGATAGGTCCGATCAGTTCCTGGGAATTTATCCATCGTTACTAACGCTCCACGAGCCCCAACACCTCCTCCTTAATCTCAAACTACACTCTCGTGTTAGTATTCTCTCATCTCACTGTCCTCCGTGTCCTTCTCCTTGGTAAAAACAGATGCAATGTACTCATCTAGTACCTTGCCTGCTTCTCCAGACTCCAAGCACACAATCCGTCCTTTATTCTGGAGTGCTCCCATCTTCTCTCTGGTTACCCTCCTGAGATGGGTAGATTGGTGAAGGAATACAAATGATCCAGCAATATGTGGATTCAGAGTAAATAGGTTATCTCTTCCTCAGCACACGTTGCATGTCAGTAACTGTGATCACTCTGCAGATATCACCACTTTTTCAGCAGACTCCGACCCATTCCATTTCAAAATTCACTTTGTGCATGAACTTTACTCGGAATATCTGAGAATAAATAAATAATGCCCAATTTATACAGTGCAATGTCATTTCTTAAAGTGCTTCCCACAGTGAGTTATCTTTGATGAACGGTGACAGTTGTGTTCCAAGTGCATAAGGCACTCTGTAATAGCATAGGCCAAAAACTTCAAAAAATGCACCAAGACACCAGGAATTGCAGGTACCTGAGACTTGAACAAAACACAAAGTGCTGGAGGAACTCAATGGATCAGGCAGCATCTGGGGAGGGAATAGACAGATGATGTTTCGGGTCAGGACCCTTGTTCAGACTGATCAAAAAAAAGAATGACCACTTGAAGTTGATCAAGTTGAAGTTGGTGCCAGTGCGAGGATAATTGCTCTCGGTAAAAGAAAAGAATGAAGAATGGGACATTGAAGGAGGGAGATGAGAGGAGTGTGAATGGAGTGAAGGAGGGAGGAAATGAAGGAGGGTGGAAGGAAGGACAAAAAGAGGGAAGGAAGGAAGAAAAGAAGAAGGATAGACAGCCCTATCAGGCCAGTCATGATCTTGGATGATCCCATCGCAGAACACCCAACAGCAGACTGAGGCTTTATCATTGTTGTAATGTAGTGAGATTATGCACATGCCCCTCTTGTGATGAGATAGCTTTTAATTTCCGGCATTACTGGATAAACATGGAGCTCTCCAAAGCTCTCCTCTGGGATTTGTTACGTCCCCTTGAGCTGGCGGTGAACATGGTGTGTCCAAGTCGTGAAGAACAGGAATGAGTTGCATCTCATCCATCATGATTCCTCGTGGAAAGGCTCCAGAATTCACGTAAGAAAAAATAGACGAGCTTCCAAAAAATGAGGTATGGGGGGGGGGATAAACAGAACCAGGAGCAATCAGAAATCTTCCAGCATCTTATAATTAATATAACATTGCTGCTTAATTTCTTGCCTTGGCTTTAATCATCTTCACTATAATTTATTCATGTCTTCATTATAATCCATCATAATTCATTCATTGTATTCATTATGAGTTGTTAATCATTTTTCTTCAGTGATCCAATGCTTGGTCTTGCGATTCTGCCTTTCAATGGCTGCTGCTCTTGTCTCGCATGTTCATGACAGATTAAAACTGTGTTTGTCGCTGAGCTTGGGGGACGCACACAATCCCCATCTCAGGCTGACGACAGCTGTTCAGGAAGGATATAATCAATGTTCCCTGCAACAGATTTATCAATATTCATAACTCAACACTTTCCAGGAATAGATTCCATCACCATCCCAACAGACAAGACGATTATAGTGTAACCATTTCAAAGTAAAGCCTTATTTCAAGAAAATTGCACACAACATTGAGAGGGTTTTATTTTAAGTAGGATCGGGATGCTTCTGATTTAACCTCCACAAAACCTTTAAAAAAAAATTTTCAACCTGCAAAGTGCTGGAACCAAATTTTAGACTTTTCTTCAAAATTCCCCGAGACTTGAGATTGATTTATTTTCTGTACTGATGGAAAAGTAGAGAGAGTCTCCGACAGATGGATATTTCTGCTCCGTGATGCATTCAAGGACAGACGCACTGAAATTCAAATTCATGTGACTGTGTCTGTGGCTCAATCCCATATGATATGACTGAATCTGGCAAAACATGACCAGTGAAACCTCATCTTAAACCAGTCCAGGAAACCTCTGATCCACAAAACCATTAAATCAACCATTTGTTTTTCTGTCGTTTCACTATTTTAGGTGGTCCCTTCCATTGGATGGTTTCAGACTTAGCTTAGAGATACAGCGCGGAAACAGGCCCTTCAGCCCACTGAGTCCATGCCGACCAGCAATCCCCACACTATCCTTCACACTAGGGACAATTTACAATTATACAAAGCCAATTAACCTACAAACCTGTGCGTCTTTGGGGTGTGGGAGGAAACCGGAGATCCCAGTGAAAACCTACACACAGGTAGAATGTACAAACTCCATACAGACAGCACATCAAGTCAGTATCGAACCCGGGTTTTTGCTGCTTTAAGGCAGCAACTCTACCGCTGTGCCACCATGCTGCCCAATGACTTCATTTGAGGGTTTCAAGTAACCCTTCAACAGATGGATCTAGACAGGCTCCTTTATTTGATACTTCCAGTGAGCTCCTTAAAGAGATGGTTTTGAATAATTCTTCCATACATGGTTTCAAAGATGGTGTCCGTTGGACTCTTCTTCAAGAACTCCTTCTTCAAAATAGTTTAAACATTGGTGAAACAATGGAGATGTAGTTAGCGTTGCTGCCTCACAATCTACGGGGCATCTAACCTCGGGTACCCTCTGTGCAGACTTTGTCTTCAAATCCAGGTGCACTCATTTTCTTCCGCATCCCAAAGATCTGATGGTAGGTTCATGGGCTACTTTGACCTATTAATTGGTGAAGATTGGTGGCAAAAAAATATCCAATGGTAGTTGATGGACATGTGAGAAAATCAATGGTTCAACCATGACACCAAATATAATAAGCAGCAGGATACAGAGAAAGATTGTTAAGGGCTTGGACACGCTAGAGGCAGGAAACATGTTCCCGATGTTGGGGAATGCCAGAACCAGGGGCCACAGTTTAAGAATAAGGAGTAAGCCATTTAGAACGGAGACAAGGAAACACTTTTTCTCACAGAGAGTGGTGAGTCTGTGGAATTCTCTGCCTCAGAGGATGGTGGAGGCAGGTTCTCTGGATGCTTTCAAGAGAGAGCTAGATAGGGCTCTTAAAGATAGCGGAGTCAGGGGATATGGGGAGAAGGCAGGAACGGGGTACTGATTGGGGATGATCAGCCATAATCACATTGAATGGCAGCGCTGGCTCGAAGGGCCAAATGGCCTACTCCTGCACCTATTGTCTATTGAGGGAAGGAATGGGATGGGTGAGATTGCAAGTGATAAAGACAGCATTGACTTAAGTAACCCCCTCATGTCATTAAAAGTGTAAGTAAGTAAGATAAATGCCCCCTTGTCATTTAGTTTCAGGTGGTCCCCCGAAGGGCCGAATAGCCTTGTCCTGCACCTAATGCATGAAACGGCATTTCGTTTGGACCTCAAGGGGTCCAAATGACAATTAAATTGACTATTGACTATTGATTGATTGACTATTGACTAATGTCTATTGTCGATTGATATGATGATTCCACGTACACTTTCAACAGTTGAGTAAACTTCAGTGGGATGTGATCAGAATTACATCTCCAGGTTGCATCGGTAAAGTGCAGATGAGGAAGGCTTTCATTATCTGGCAATTTTTCTAATTGATTTGTGTAGACTTGATTTGCATTCTTGGCAACAGCAGATGAGATTATATAGTGTATTTAGCATCATAAAAGAATCCAGAATAGAAATAATTAGAGAGGCAGGTGCTGGGAAAGATTACGGGGAACGATAAAAGATGCAGGCTTATTTTTACCTTTGGCCAACAGCAGAAACTTTGTGTGATTGTTCTGAATCTGCTCTTTCTCAACCCCTAGGCAATAACCCGATGTAAGGAAGTGACTGTCTTTCTCTAAAAATAACTCGTTGGTTAGTTTCCCACTCACTTACTGTGACACCGAAATTGAAAAAAATAGTCGCAGTAAGAAATTCAGTCTGAAGAAGGGACTCGACCCGAATACATCGCCCATTCCTTCTCTCCAGAGATGCTGCCTCACCCGCTGAGTTAAGGGGCTGTCCCACTTGGGTGACCTAATTGGCGAGTTTATAAGAGTTTGATCTCCTTCGACCTCCCTTCGGCTATGATAAAGACTATCTACGACTACCTTAGACTACCTTCACCTACCCTCGATTACCTACGGTTAACATGCAGACCTACTACGACCTACTACAACTAAACCTAAGAGTAAAAAAAGTATCGATTTTTTCCATGGCGACCTTTTATTACTCGCGGGCATTTTTTAACATGTTGAAAAAAACGTTGTGACCTAGCTGAGGCCTCGAGTACGCGGAGACCACTCTCGAGCATGAAGGAGAGTTACGAAGACCTCCTACGACCTCATGTCGACCATGCTGCGAGTATGAGTCGAGGGCAAACTCGCCAGAACTCGTGGATTAGGTCGCCCAAGTGGGACAGGCCCTTCTCCAGCATTTTGTGACTACCCAAGAAATTCACTTGCCAACAGGAGTTTTCCTCACAGGAATATTAAAAGAAGAATATGCGAGAGTAACGTTAATTCAGGCCTTGCAGAGTTCATTTTCTGCTGATTTTAGAATCCCACTCCTGCAGCATTTTGATTTTTTTTTTACTGGAATATTCATATCTTACAATATTTTATTTTACTCTGCATAAAAAATTCAACATGCATTAAATCACTCTCTTCCTTTCCCTCTCACCAAGAAGTACTTTCAAATAATTTTTCTCCCTTTTATTCTTTCAAACTTCCATTTCCTATTCATCTTAAACAATCTGCATTTTCTTCCGGACTGAAGAAAGTTGACCCATTATATTGTCTGTCCATTTCCTTTCACAGATGCTGTCTGACCTGTTGAATTCCTCCACCAGTTTGGGTTTTTTTTTGCTCAAGATTGCAGTTTCTGCAGATTCTTGGGTCTTCGTCTTAGGTCCATTGCAAAATCTCCTCAAACCGTAGGTACTTTGAAGAAGTTCTCCTCCTCTCTCTGATGGGAGTTCAATGAGATCCTCTTGCACTGCTCCCCCCTTTTGATTCCTGAGGTTCCCCAGTTCTTCCACCATGTTCCTGGCCCACACTACGACCCCAAACATGGTCTGAAGAAGGGTCCCGACCCAAAATGTTGTCTGCCCATTTCCCTCTTCAGATGCTGCCTGACCTGTTGAGTTCCACCATTAGTTCGGTTTTATGCTCAAGATTCCAGCATCTGCATTCTCTTGATTTTCTTCAACTGATTCCATCGCTCTAAACTCTAAGTTAAAACCATTTGTTTCAGACAAAGATTGCCCTAGGCATGAGAGGTTACATGAACCTGACATGATGTTTCATAAGGCTTCAATGTAAGTACCTACACTTGACTGAGTGTAGACTCACTAATTCCCACTGCTGACTGTGAGCATTAGAATGAAATGGAACTCTGGCACAGCAGAAACCCAAAAGCCTAGAGTTTAATAATGAATGATGCACAAGGGTGGATCTAGATTTTGGGATCATCATCAAATTGCTGAGGAGCTACGAACAAGGTGGGCCAATTGCAGATAGCACTATACGTTAATTAATTTTGGTAACCTGTGAATGCTTCGACCCTCAGCAAAGTAATGATAGTCAACACTGATAGATGGTATCATCCATAACCTACTCGACACAAAAAGCTGGAGGAACTCAGCGGGACAGGCAGCATCTCTGGAGAGAAGAAGGGTCTTCTGAAGAAGGGTTTCGACCCGAAACGTCACCCATTCTTTCTCTCCAGTGATGCTGCCTGTCCCGCTGTTGTTTAAGAAAGAACTGCAGATGCTGGAAAAATCGAAGGTAGACAAAAATGCTGGAGAAACTCAGCGGGTGAGGCAGCATCCATGGAGCGAAGGAATAGGCGACGTTTCGGGTCGAGACCCGGAAGGGTCTCGACCCGAAACATCGCCTATTCCTTCCCTCCATCGATGCTTTCCGGGTCTCGAATAAAACAAAATCAATGCAGTTCAAAGGAAAACACTCCAACAGCATCAGTAACAATTCATACCAAAGAGGGTGGGTTGGCAGAGTCCAATCCCAGGATATCACTCAGGGTAATGCCCAAGGCCCAACCATATTCAGATGCTTCTTCAATGACCTTTTCTCCTTCAGAAAGTCAGAGAAGGGTTTGTGGGAGGCAACCCGAGATCCCGAACAAAACCCACTCAGGTCACGGGGAGAACGTACAAAATCTGTACAGACGTGTATCGAAGATCGAACCTGGGACTCTGGCGCTGTGAGGCAGCAACTCTACCGCTGCACCACCGTGCCACCTGACTAGAGTGGAATGGGGTAGATTCTGAAGCCAGTGCGCATATTCCAAACCTGCCAGTTCTCCTTATTTGAGATAAATCCTCTGCACTGATTTCCTGATTATAGATCGAAGGCCTTTGATCTTTCCAGCATCTGCAGTTCCTTCTTGAACACTCCTGATTATAGATATTCCTTTTCATAGCAGTTCTTTTGAGGATTTGAGCTCAGCAGATTTTTACTGCCTGGTATCTGGTAGTAATCCCAAAGTGGGGGAAGTAATTACCAGTAAAACAATTTTCTGCTATTGCTCATGATAGAAATTTTATTTTTACACCGAAATGAAACTTACTTTTGCATTTGGGGTTTAAGTATTCAGCAAACAATGCTTCATTTCAGCAGAGTTATGATCCCAGGTATTTATTCTACTTCTGCTGAATATTGCAGAAGCCGATGAACTGTAACCTTCTATGCAAGCCACGATCTAAAAGGATTAATAAAGACTGGACTATGTGGGACCCGTTGGTTCCCTGTCACACGGGAGGCCTTGCCACCAACGCAATATTCCACCACTCACCCATAGCACGCAACTGCGCAGGTGCGGCTCATTTCCCCTCATCCCCCAGCACTCCCTCCCCTCTTCTTCACTCTCCTTTCCCCTCTCCTCCTCCCCTCCCCCAATTCCTCCCTCACATCCCTTCCTCTCCTTTCCCCTACCCTCAGTCACTTCCTCCCTTCCTCCCTCCATCTCAGCCCATCCTACCCACTTCCCATCCCTCTATCCCCCACCTCCCCCCCTCACCTCACCTCCCCCTATCCCCCCCCCCCCCCCACTCTCCCTCCTCACCTCCACCACTTTCCCCCCTCTCCCTCCATACCCCCTCCTCTCCCGCAATCTCCCCACTCTCCCTCCTCCCCTCCCCAGGATCCTGATGTTGCAGCCGTCGGCCTCTGAGCCAGCCTCGGCACCCAGGCCCAGGATCTATTATGCTGCTACAAGTAAGCATTGTGCCGTTTTCAGCACCTATGGCAATTAAACACTCTTGACTCTCCTGACTCATAGTCTTGAGCCACTGTGAGGTTAGTTTCTCTGTCTGCTTTTTCATCTGAATGAACCTCTGACTAACACAGCAGACCATCTCTTTCCTGCAGTGCTATATCAACCCAAATTAGCCTTACTGTCCAGAATTTATGTAAAACATTTGAATCAGGATAGACATAAAAAGCTGGGGTAACTCAGTGGGACGGGCAGCATCTCTGGAGAGAAGAAAGGGTGCTGTTTTGGATCGACACCCTTTCCTCAGTCTCAGGATAACCCACTAACTTTGGCAGATGTTGATGAGACTTGTGTTCAGCCCAATATCTGCTCATGGCTTCACGTGAAGTGGGAACATCCTGGATTTTGTACTGGACTTTCTGCAGGTATTCTACGAACAGTCAGCCACGACACTTTAGTCTAGTTTAGTTTAGAGATAGTGTGGAAACAGGCCCTTCGGCCACAGAGTCCACACCGACCAGCGATTCCCGCATACTAATACTATCCTACACACACACGAGGGACAATTTACACATACACCAAACCAATTAACCAACAAACCTGTACATCTTTGGAGTGTGGGAGGAAACCAAAGATCCCGGATAAAACCCACGCAGGTCACGGGGAGAAGGTACAAACTCCGTACAGACAGCACCTGTAGTTGAGATCGAACCCTGGTCTCCGGCGCTGCAAACGCTGTAAGGCAGCAACTCTACTGCTACGCCACAGTGCCGCTCACTTAGCTAACATGCCAGGCACAATCATAATTGTGAGAAAGGATCGATAGTTAATTATGGACATTTAGACCGAGTTCTAGAATTTTAAAAAAAGAGACAGTGTGTATCAGGCTGATGTGATTTGTATTCTGTGCCCTCTGCGGCAGTAATTTTACGCAGCAGACTCTTTATTAAGTTGCTGCATTAGAATTCTTTGTTGGAAGATGCAAATGTAATCTTGGAACCGGAAAAACATTCAGTATTCATTACTACTCCAGTGTAGTCTATCGTCAACTCCACAATTTCAGCTCAATACATTACTTGATAACATAGAGAAGCTTGATTCCATGAAATTAACTTTGAATGGAATATTAATGAGGGAATAGTATTACAATTTCATGCACTAACTGATTGTAGATCTAATAGATTTCATACTATTTCATTAGGATACTTGAAGTCCAAATGCATAATCGTATACCTGGGATACTGTGCACTATTTCCTCTCTAAATCTGGAATTGAAAAAATTTGACCTAAGATGACATAAGAAAATTCACAATTTGTGTGGTGTTTTGCGATGAAGTAATTGTAAAATTCCAAATTCACCATCAATCTAATGTGTTCGTCCGTTTGTTTCTTAGTGCCAACGCTTCAACATGTCACGTCAAGTCACATTTATTTATATAGCGCATTTAAAAAACAACTCTCGTTGGCCAAAGTGCTTTACATTTGTTATAAGTATAGTATAAACGAACAAACTCCATACATATATACAGGTACGGGATACTGAGTTGGATGATCAGCCATGATATTGCCATCATATTGAATGGCGGTGCAGGCTCGAAGGGCCGAATAGCCTACTCCTGCACCTATTTTCTATGTTTCTATGTTTCTATATAGCCCTCGCTCAGTGGACATCAGGAAAGGCTTGTGAGTATAGATAAGGTTTTAGTCTTGACCTAAAGGAGTCGATAGAGTTAAGAAGGATTACAGTGAGATCTTGTCTTGATCAGTTGGGGCAGTTCTGATGGGAAGGGGGATGCTGTTGAAACAAGTGGAAGCAAAATGCAGAATCATCGACCCACTTCTCAAAACAACCACCAGAAGTTATATCACGGTCGACAGATGGATAAAGCTAATGGCTGACTGAACAAGCCAGGAGATGGTGATATCCCATTGTGTCACCAAACATGAGCAACAGAATGTAAAGCTCCTGAAGGGGAAGAAGGAACAGCAGGAGCACCAAGAATAATGTCTTATCACCGCCTGATGAGATCGCTGTGTCTTGGATATGTGCAGCATCTCTTCTGTATTCTCTATGCCTCCGTTTCTCTCTCCCCTCTCCTCACTTCCTCTTTCTCTCTCTCCACGTGAAAGGCCTGGATAGAGCGGATGTGGAGAGGATGTTTCCACTAGTGGGAGAGTCGAGGACCAAAGGTCATAGGTAGACAAAAGTGCTGGAGAAACTCAGCGGGTGCAGCAGCATCTATGGAGCGAAGGAAATAGGCAACGTTTCGACCCGAAACGTTGCCTATTTCCTTCGCTCCATAGATGCTGCTGCACCCGCTGAGTTTCTCCAGCAGTTTTGTCTACCTTCGATTTTCCAGCATCTGCAGTTCCTTCTTAAACACCAAAGGTCATAGCCTCAGAATTAAGGGATGTTCATTTAGGAAGGTGATGAGGAGGAATTTATTTCGTCAGAAGGTGGCGAATCTGTGGAATTCATTGCCACAGAAGATTGTGGAGGCCAAGTCAATGAATATCTTTAAGGCAGAGATAGATAGATTCTTGATTAGTTAGGGTGTCAGGGGTTATGGATCAGCCATGATTGAATGGCGAAGTAGACGATGGGCCGAATGGCTTAATTCTGCTTCTATCACTTATGAACCTATGAACTTACGAACTCTTTCTTGCTCTGCTTCTCTTCCACTCTCTCTCTCTGTATTTCCTCTCACTTTCTTTGTATTTTAATATTCTACCTGTCCAACATTTAACCTTTGGCTCTTTCCCATCTGCTTCAGTCTTCATCTAGTTTTCTATTTCTTTCTTGGATGGAATTTCCACTTTGCCCTCTACTTCTCTGCCTCCTTTTCTGTGGATTTTCTCCTTCTTTCTCAATGTCTCTCACTTATTTGTGTTTTTTTTTTAATGCAATCTTCTTCTCTCCCCTCACCATCCCTTCTCCTCTTTTGTCTCTTTGTGTCTCTCCTGCCGAGCCCATTTCTCTTTCATCTCCTCTTTCTTTGCCCCTCTCATCCTTGGCCCACTTGCCCAGGTGATCAAGACAAGATCTCACTGTAATCCTTCTTAACCTTCATTGTTTTCGATGCCACCTATTTTCGTGTCATCTGCAAATTTACTAACTATGTCTTGTATCAGCATGTCAAGCAGCATCGATGAGGAAAGAAACGGGGCCAACATTTCAGGTCAATAAATCCTCATCAGACTTATTAAAGTAGTCTAGGTGGCAGATATTTGGTGGGTGGGGTCAGGAGCACACGAGGTTTGGATGTCAGGAACAAATGTTTCAGTTTAGTTTAGTTTTGAGATACAAAGCGGAAACCGAGTCCACACCGACCAGTGATCCCCGCACATTAACATTATCCTACCAAGGGACAATTTACATTTATACCAATCCAATTAACCTACAAACCTGTACATCTTTGGAATGTGGGAGGAAACCGAAGATCTCGGAGAAAACTCAAGTGGGTCACGGGGAGAACATACAAACTCCGTACAGACAGCACCCGTAGTCAGGATCGAACCCGGGTCTCTGGTGCTGTAAGCGCTGTAAGGTAGCAACTCTGCCACTGCGCCACCGTGTTGCCCTGGTGTGGTAGAGAATTGTTCATGTCACATCAGTTTTGGTTCTGGGAGTTAAAAAATAAAAAATAAAGAACATGTTGGAACTATGAGAGGCAATGCAGACCAGTCATTGGAAATGTTAATCTAAATAGAAAAGTGGAAATATACAAATGATTAAGAAGTGGCTGTGGGGAAGAAAAACTGAAGTAACAGTGGATAGCCTTAGTGAGAGCTGGCCAGATCTGACACAAATAGGATTTAATAGAAAGTAAGCCATCTGAAATTGTTAAATCAACACTTAGTATCAGAGACTGCAATGTGCCCAGATAGAAAATAAGGTAGTTTTCTCTCCTGGTCTTTTGCTTCTGTGATCACGAGCATATATGTTAAATCTGATATTACATTGCAAAAGCATCTCCATGGAGTTGCATAATGTGCTTTGAGACGCTTTAACGCTATAGGAACTGTAGTTACACCATGACGTTATTACTGATTGTAGGGATGGAGAACAAGGAACCAAATACAGGGATTAAATATTCAGCTACAAGGAATCGTTTTTACCTGTCTCCTTCTGAAGCTTAATCAGTGTGTCATTATCTCTTCCCATTGAGCTATTTAATAGTTTGCTGCTGATATTCCAGCTGCCTCACTCAATATAAAAACTGTTTGCATAAAAGATAAAATGTATGCAGCCCAGCTTCCCACTAAACTGGTAATGAGCGGAGCCAGAAGATGATCGGAGTGGGAGACAAAACAAATAGTGAATGGGAAGCCCAGCTGCATTGAATGGGGGTTGATGCCAGGGGAGTGGCAGATGAGAGCAGGTGTAGGAAGGAACTACCGATGGCTGGTTTAAACTGAAGATAGACACAAAAAGCTGGTGTAACTCAGCAGGACAGGCAGCATCTCTGGAGAGAAGGAACGGGTCACGTTTCTTCAGAAGAAGGGTCTCGTCCCGAAACGTCACCCTTTCCTTCTCTCCAGAGATGCTGCCTGTCCCGCTGAATTACTCCAGTTTTTTGTGTCTACCTTCGTGAGATGAGAGCATGACAGGTCCAGGACTGTTGAGATGTCCAAAGAGGGTTGTCTCTCTGGAAGTGATGGTATTGGGGCAATGGGGAAAATTCTAGTTGTGAAACTCTTGGGATGAAGAATGGAAATGGTCCTGAGGTTCAAGATTCAAGAGATTCAAGAGAGTTTATTGTCATGTGTCCCTGATAGGACAATGAAATTCTTGCTTTGTTTCAGCAGGTGGTGCGGAGAGGTGGTGACAACATATCTGCAGGAAAACGGATCCCAGTGATCGCGTTGAGGTGAGTGAACGATTATCCCAGAAGGTGAGGAATTGTTGGGAAGGATAGGGTGGATGATGGGAGCTACCTCTCACCCTGCCATCAGTTCCTACAGCAGAGAATCATTAATGGCCGTCAAAACTGACATTGCCACTAAGAAAAATATATCATGAATTAAACATATAAGCAGAAGTTAGGAAACATCCAAACTTCCGTGGAATTGAAGAGACCTCTGAAAGGTCAAATGTAAAATTATTATGTTGCTGCTCTTTGTTCTTCAATTTGAAATGTAATTAATATAGCACCAAAATTACAGTTACATAATTATGTTCCGAGTTGCCCCGAATGACAAGGTCACAAACTGATGAATCTGTAATCACCTCTGGTCTCCTGCTAAATACATGGAAGTTACTCTGTAATTTATATTGGAGACACAGAGTGCTGGAGTGATTCATATTATTGGATTAACCCCTTGGGCCCTATTAGTATTCATACAATTAACCCCACTAGTGTGTGTCACTTTGTCACAGCCCCTGGCAGCTGGGAATGGAGATAAACATTTCAGAAGGGATGAAGAATGCAGGATAAAAGGCCAAGGCATGGGGATTACATCAGCCATGTCAGTTTAAGAGGTAGCACCTGCACTAGCACCATTAACCAAATTGCTTCCTGTTGTGGCATGGTTGAATGTTATGATGATGTTATGTGGCTCTCTTACAAACAAACAGCCAAAAGAAGATAAAGCTAAGACTCCTTCCAATTTTTACTTCCTTTAATGAAAGCATCGCCACATGTATTGGTGGGAATTTATCCTCAGGTGCTAAACTCATTAAGTTTGCAGACAATTCACTTCACCTGTTTTTGCTGCTTTTTGGTGTGTTTGTGAGAGTCCAATACAGTGAGTATTTGATGAGACTGTGTGGATGGATCTTTACTCTGTATCTGATCCTGTGCTGTACCCCCCTTGGGAGTGTTTGATGAGCCAAAATACATGACCTTGCAACATGGCCAAGTTGACATGGCAATGTGGAAGTCTGAAGAAGGGTCCCGACCCGTAACGTCACCTATCCATGTTCTCTGGAGATGCTGCCTGACCTGCGGAGTTACTTCAGCACTTTATGTCCTTTTAGATAACCTTTCCTCTGTTTCTAAGCTTTGCTGAACCTTTCGTGGCAATGTTTGATGCTAAAAGCATTAGAACTGGGCGAGAAAATCTTCTTCTACACAGGATGATGAGAGTCTGTGGATGGACCATTAGATAGTGAGCATGTTAACATTTTAACAATAAGCTAGACAAGTGAGTGAAGACAAAGGGACAAGCGCAGTGTACAGGGACATGGGGTGAATAAGCATGAACAGTTTGGGCCAAAGGGCCTGTTTCCTTGTGGTGTAATCGTGTGTGCTTTTTAACGCATTCCCTCATGTAAATCATACTTGCCCAACTCCCCTGGAGCCTGATGCCTGACTACCCGACCCAGCCAGACAAAAATTTACATCAGATTTACACACCATTGAGTAGGACAATGAAATGATTCCCATGAAACAGGCATGAGCTTGCTGCAGGCTGCCTTCTACAAACCTCGACACACATCAGAGTGCAGACATTTCAATAAAATTCTCACCCATCCTTCATTATCGGATTTGGGACAGTTGTGAAGGGATTTGGGCTGGAGGTTTAGTCACACTCTGGTGATTGTTAACATGAACAATATACGTCGGACTCCTAAAAAAACCCATCCTAGCTTTGGTTGTGTTTAGTGAATGAGCGGATGATTTACTTTAGTTTAGATTAGAAATACAGCGCTGGAACAAAACCTTCGGCCCACCGAGTCCGCGCCACTTAGCGATCCCCGCACACTAACATTATCACACACACACACACACACACACACACACACACACACACACACACACACACACACACACACACACACACACACACACACACACACACACACACACACACACACACTACACACACACACACACACACACACACGTGTGGGACACACAACACACACATCTCACACACACACACACAACACACCACACATTTTTTTGCAGTGTGGGAGGAAATAGAAGATCTCGAGGAAAACCCACCCGGTCACGGGGAGAACGTACAAACTCCGTACAGACACGCACCCGTAGTCGGGGTCGAACCCGGATCTACGGTGCTGTACGGCAGCAACTCTACCGTTGCGCCCCTGCAATATAGCAACATAGAAACATAGAAAATAGGTGCAGGAGTAGAGGCCATTCGGCCCATCGAGCCTGCACCGCAATTCAATATGATCATGGCTGATCATCCAACTCAGTATCCTGTACCTGCTTTCTCTCCATACCCCCCGATCCCTTTAGCCACAAGGGCCACATCTAACTCCCTCTTAAATATAGCCAATGAACTGTGGCCTCAACTACCTTCTGTGGCAGAGAATTCCAGAGATTCACCACTCTCTGTGTGAAGGTTTGATCTCCCCTTGTCTCCCTGCATTCTGCTGGGCCTTTTATCAGGCTCCGTGACTAACAGCCAATCTCAGAACCAAATTTGAAAACAAAAATATCCATGTAATTAAAATATTGGCTGGTTCTTGAGCAAGATGTATCTAATTTCATAGATTGGACTGTCACAGGGAGTGGAAGGGGTGGAGGGAGTTTATTCCAACCACTGATTGATTTTTAATTGCTGGGGAATTAACTCTCACGTCCCAACACATCAACACTGCAACAGATTAAAAAACAAATTACTGGAAGAAGCCAGCGGACCAAGCAGCATTTGTGGATAGCTCCATGGACAGGAATGGCCGATGTTTTGGGTGGAGACCCTGCAGCAGATGTCAGTCCAGATGCAGGGTTTCGATCTGACAATCTTAGTTGACCTGACCTGTTGCGTTCTTCCAGCAGTTTGGTTTGTTTTTTGCTCCAGTTTCCATCATCTGCAGTTTCTAGTATCTCCATCACGACAGTTTATCTGGGATGAATCATATATCGCTGTTTGCAGAAAGGTGAGCAAAATTGGTTCAGCATTTCCTGACCACACCCCTCTTGCGTGCTAACCAGCCAGCAGAAAGACAATACATGATTACAATCAAGCTGTCAATCAAGTGTACAGATACACGATAAAGGGAACCGTGTGAATAATGTTTAGCGCAAGATAAAGTTCAGTAAAATCTGATCAAAGATAATCCGAGGGTCTCCAATGAGGTAGTTAGTAGCTCAGGACTGCTCCCTAAATGTTGGTAGGATGGTTCAGTTGACTGATAGCAGCTGGGAAAAAACTGTCCCTGAATCTTGTGGTGAGCCTTTTCACACTTTTGCCTGATGGGAGAGGGGAGAAAAGGGAGTGGCTGGGGTGCAACTTGTCCTTGATCATGCTGGTGGGCTTACTGAAGCAGAGTGAGGTATAAATGGAGTCAATGGAAGGGAAGATGGTTTGTGTGATGGCCTGCGCTACGTCCATAACCCTCTGAAATTTCTTGTGGTCTTGGATGGAGCAATTGCCAAACCAGGCTGTGACGTATCCCGATAAAATGCTTTCTACAGTGCATCTATAGACGTTGGTGGGAAATTACCAGGACCAGGGATAATTTACAATGACCGTTTAACGAACCAATCCGCGCACCTTTTGGGATGTGAGAAGAAACTGGAGCACTGTGAAAAACTCATGCTGCCACTGGGTTGCTGGATCTGTTGAGCAGCAATATTATTGTTCAAGAGTTGGCAATGATACCTCGGTGAGACCGCATTGGGATAGCGTATGCAGATTGGCATCCTTATCTCAGAGGATACACTTGCCACAAATGGAGTCCGATTCCTCAGAAGACAGACCTGTTGTACAAGCAACATTGAGTTGATCAGGTATATATTTACTGTCTAGAAGAATGAGAAGGGATCTTATTAAAATTTCCAAAAATCTGACATTGATCGACAGGCTGGATATGGGGAGAATGTTTTCCCTCATTGGACTCCAGACCCAGATTGAAGAGCATGACATTTAGGACTGAAATGAGAAAGAAATTACAGTGCCTTAGACTATAATGCCCCTTGTGTAAAATGCTCCAAGCCCTGGTGCTCCTCTTAAAATCATAGTCTTACGGTGTGGAAACAGGCCCTACAGCCCAACTTGGTCACACCAACCCGCATGTCCCACCTGCCTGCATTTGGCCCATATCCCTCTATACTTATCCTACCCATGTACTTGTTCACAATATTCCATGCCTCTGGAGCTCTCCCACCTCATGTACAGCGTCCTAGATCTGTTCAGCTTCCCGCAAGCACGGTTTCCTAGGCATCTATTCCCTCCTCATGATCAAAACTCTAAGCCTGTGGAACACCTGCTCCTACAAAGAGCTAGAGTTGATTGGAGGTGCCCCTGGTCTTTAGTGGAGTTGTCATGTACAGTGGCCCATGCCTGTGGTGTGCTTGTGTATAGTCATCCAGGTTTGTTGTAAGTGTCCTTGTGAGCCAGGCCTGTGTGCCCTTCTGTAAAGCATCGATCTTTGAATGCTTTATGTGCTTTTTATGGTCACAAGAAAACGTCAGAATGATTCTATTTATTATTATCTTTCACACCACTTTGTCACCAGGATACTTTACATCTTTTACTGCGTTTAAGATTCTATTCAGAGAACATTGTGAGTGGAAATGCCTCGAAGATGTATTAATGATAGTGTGATTTAATGTTGCATAGTTTCCAATGACAGAAACTACCTTATTAGTATGTCCAGCTTTTCCACACCGCTTCCTCTGATTCTCTCTCCTCCACATGACCCTCCTCAGCCCCACATCCCCCCCTCATTAAACTGTGGGAAAATACAGTATAACATGCAGCAAGCTAATTATCCGAGTTTCCAGAAAACCAGTCTAACTTGAATTAAAATAGACATGTGAATTTAGTAAGGCCCAAGGTGCTCAGAGAATGTTCTCAAGAGAAATATAATCTTGTGGATGATGTAATATTGATCATGAACAATGATTATTTGAGGGCATCACTCATTTGAGGATTGTGTCATGACCAGCAGATCTGAGGTGCTACTGTATCTGCGGAAAGTTCCAGGAACAGCCTGCGAACTGCTTTTCAATAGAGTACACTTAGTTTGTATTCTCATGTAAAGGTCTGAACACTCTACAATGGACTTTGGGTTCAGAACCCACTCAACAATCTTCCAAGTCTGAAAGAGATATTAGGACGACCTCTATAAGGTCATCCCTCGGCCTCCTGCACTCCAAGGAATAAAGTCCAAGCCTGCCCAACCTCTCCCTGAAACTCAGGTCTTTAAGTCCTGGCTACATCAGTCTGAAGAAGGGTTTCGGCCCGAAACGTTGCCTATTTCCTTCACTACATGGATGCTGCTGCACCCACTGAGTTTCTCCAGCACTTTTGTCTACCTTCGATTTTCCAGCATTCCTCCTTAAATACATCCTGGTTAATCTTCTCTGCACTCTTTCCAGCTTTACAACATCCTTCCTGTGGCAGAGTGACTGAAACTGAACACAATACTCCAAATACAGCCTCACCAATGTCTCGCACAACTGTAACATTACATGACAACGTCTACTCAATACCCTGTGTGATGAAGGTCAAGGTACTGGAAGACTGTTTGACCATCCTATCTACCCGCGATGCCACTCGCGAGGAACAATGTCAGTTCAGTTTAGTTTATTGTCACTTGTACTGAGGCACAGTGAACAAACGATGCACCTTAACTCCTAGATCCCTCTTCTCTACAATGTTCCCCAGGGTCCTACCATTCTCCGTGAAGATCCAGCCCTGGTTTGACTTCCCAAAGTGCAACACTTTGTACTTATCTGCATTAAACTCCATTAGCCATTCCTTCGCCCACTTGCCCAACTGGTCAAGACCTCGCTGTAATTTTTGATAGCCATCTTCGCTCTCTTTGATATCACCCACTTGAGTGTCTTCTGCAAACTTTACAAGTAGATAATACACTCAATAGATAACATAATAATTAAAAAAAAACAAAATTAAATAAATAAAAAATATTACTGTAAAACAAAGCACAAACCTGAAGTTCTCATTGCAACCAAGACAGTTTGTAGTCCATAGATGATGTTACAGTAATTTTAAAGTTAGCATAATTTACCTGGTAAAGTTAGCATGCTAAAGTTGCATGCCAGAAGCAGCATCATTTTAGCAGGTCAGTTTCTTCCCAGCAATTATTAAGCAAAGGAAACGCCCTATCACCGACTGGAGAGTGGTCCTGACTTATCATCTTCCACGTGGAAGACTATCGGACTATCTTTAATTGGACTTTACTGGACTTTATTTTGCACTAAACGTTATTCCCTTTATCCTGCATCTGTACACTGTGGTCAGTGATTTTTTTTTTTAGAGTTACAGCACGGAAACAGGCCCTTCGGCCCACTGAGTCCGTGCCGACCAGCAGTCCCCGCACATTAACACTATCCTACACACACTAGGGACAGGTTATACCTACACCAAGCCAATTAACTTATATACTTGTATGTCCTTGGAGTGTGGGAGGAAACCGAAGACCTCGGAGAAAACCCATGCGGTCACGGGAAGGATGCACAAACTCCATAGAGCCAGCTCCCGAAGTCGGGATCGAACCCGGTCTCTGGCGCTGGAAGCGCTGTAAGGCAGCAACTCTACTGCTGTGCCGCCCTTAATCATATATCTGGATAGCACGCAACAAAAACTTTTCACAGTGCCTTGGCGCATGCCACAATAAACTAAACTAAACTATAATTTGTCCCAAAAGATCCCAAAAGTGCGCTCTTTGTAACTTTAGACACTCTTGCTACTGAAAAATTAAAACTGCAGCCGCAAATACAAGCTCTGGTGATTTTGCTCATGAATAATGGTATTCATCCCCCCCAGTAGGTTGATTCTGGTTAATTTCTAAACTCACCTGATATTATTCCCTGTGTCTTTAAAGCCAAACATTGTATGGAGACGGCAGCCTTCAGATCCATTAGTAAATACTGACATTTATAAATTATTCATGATATCTTCCAAAACAGATGATGCGATTACAATTACAGAGAATATCAAAAAGAATGTGATCAGTTTCTATAATACCTTCTGGGAAAACACAGACAGTGAGACCCCCTGGGATTTATTTAACACCATTGTCTCTCCTCTTTCTGGAATATATTATACAAACCATTCAAATAGTCTTTTGTTTTGTTCTGCAGTTATAATCTCATGAAATGTTTTGGCTTCTAATCAAACTCTTCATCACATTTACGCTTATTGTTTCGTTTTTCTTTATTAAATTGTTATTTATCAATTTCCTCATTATTTCTCCTCTGTCCAAATCGACTTGCCGCCTTGTCTCATTGCATTTTCTGGTCATCTAGCGTATCCGTGCCCTGCTGTTCCCTGACTACTGCCGGCCGCTGCTTCACCTAACTTGTCCACGCTGAAGGGGCATTATCTCCCGTCTTGCCCCCCCTCTCCCAGTTCCACACTTCCCAATTTTGTCATGCTGCGGCTGAAGATGTTTCATTATATCATAGGAACAGGTCATTCAGCCCAATTGCCAGCATTGGTGTTGCATCTAACCAAATCCTTCTTTTCATTTGAAACGTTGTTGGCAGCCAGAAACATGGCGACTCTTTGTGTATCATTTTGGTGAAGTCAACTGTTATCCTGCCATTGTTGCAATTTGTACTTTTGTCTATGATTGTGGTTATCTATAGTACGATTTTACTGGGTGCAAAACAAAGATTTACACTGCACCCAGGTACATAGGTATAATAGGACCATAAAGGACAATAACGTATCATCATCATCATCAACATCATCATCATCATCATCATCATCATCATCATCTTGCCTTCCACTTCTATAAATGTACACCCCATGCCGTTCAGAACCATTTTTCCTACTTTGATCCCATCATGCCTGTTCACTATCAGCACAGGTTCCTGGCAAAAAAACAAGGTAAGGTCTTCTCCAGCATATAGATGGGATACACGAGCTTAGACAAGATGTGGTGCTTTATTTGACCAACTGCAGTTGGAATTGCCCTTGTAACAAGTTCACCATTAAATACATCATCAGCACATTTATGTAAACTGCACACACATATAATCTTAAATGAGTAGCTCTTTCCTCAGTCTTCAGTTTTCCACCAGATTTAATCATAGCCTGTCTATTCCTTTAAATTAAAAAAATAATAATTCAATGGATGTGGATTTGCAAGCTGAGCAAGCATTTAATGGACTATCCATAATTGGCCATGAGAAGGTGGTGGTGAGCTGTCTTCTTAAACCACTGAAGTCCTTGAGGAGTGGGTATACTATGAGGGAGAGAGTTCCAGGATCGTGACCCAGTGGTGGAGAGTGGGCAGCATTATATCTCCAAGGATGTGTGGCTTGGAGGTCCCATGCATTTATCCTAGCTGTTAGAAGGTATCAGTCTTGTATTATCCACACAAAGTGCTCGAGTAACTCTGTGGGGTCAGGTAGCATCTCTGGAGAAAAAGGAGAGGTGCCGTTTCTGGTCATAACCTTTCTTCAGACTTCAGGCTCTGCTTCAGAATCTGAAGAAGGGTTCTGACCCGAAACGTCACCTATCCTTGTTCTCCAGAGATGCTGCCTGACCCGCTGAGTTATTCCAGCACTTTGTGTCTCTCTTTGGAATAAACTAGCATATGCAGTTCTATGTTTCTACCAGCAGTTGTGTTTTAGTTCTATCTCTGGGTGGATCTGGAGGCGTAGACCATGTGTCATAAACAAACAGTCACCACTGCCATTGTCAATCCTTGCATCTTGGTAAGTCTGATATTTCCACCAGTTATCGCACACAGCTACTGGACTTACACAACAGCTCATGGTCATATTCAGAAATAGAAAGTCATCTGTTATTCCCATTAATAACGTGCTGAATGAACTTGCGATAAATTGAAATTCCAAGTTCAATTGTGTTATTTTCTTTCCAACTTTGATTTGAGCGTAAAATGATCCATCTATCTCTGCTGTCCAGATTTCCTTTGCTGATTCCACCAACATAATTGTATAACTAACTTTGCAGCAGAGATCTTCTATACTTGAACTCACACTGCCATTTCAATATTTTATTTATCACGAGCCCCATCTTAATATATTCAGACATTCTGTCTCGCTTCAGAATGATCGCCACTCTTGTAACTACGGTCTTTTCACTTTAAAGGGAGGGCCGATTCAAGGTTTAAAATTAAATTCCATATCACACGAAGCAGGAGCAAGATTTGGAAACTCATAAATTACAAAGGAAATGAAGATACTGTCCGAGGCAGAATGTAAGGTAGAAAAGATAGTTGTAAAGTTGACATTTATTCATGTGTTCATCAAGTTCATACCTTAGAAACATAGAAACATAGAAATTAGGTGCAGGAGTAGGCCATTCAGCCCTTCGAGCCTGCACCGCCATTCAATATGATCATGGCTGATCATCCAACTCAGTATCCCGTATCTGCCTTCCCTCCATACCCTCTGATCCCCTTAGCCACAAGGGCCACATCTAACTCCCTCTTAAATTTAGCCAATGAACTGGCCTCAACTACCCTCTGTGGCAGAGAGTTCCAGAGATTCACCACTCTCTGTGTGAAAAAAAGTTTTTCTCATCTCGGTTTTATAGGATTTCCCCCTTATCCTTAAGCTGTGACCCCTTGTCCTGGACTTCCCCAACATCGGGAACAATCTTCCTGCATCTAGCCTGTCCAACCCCTTAAGAATTTTGTAAGTTTCTATAAGATCCCCTCTCAATCTCCTAAATTCTAGAGAGTATAAACCAAGTCTATCCAGTCTTTCTTCATAAGACAGTCCTGACATCCCAGGAATCAGTCTGGTGAACCTTCTCTGCACTCCCTCTATGGCAATAATGTCCTTCCTCAGATTTGGAGACCAAAACTGTACGCAATACTCCAGGTGTGGTCTCACCAAGACCCTGTACAAACTGCAGTAGAACCTCCCTGCTCCTATACTCAAATCCCTTTGCTATGAAAGCCAACATACCATTCGCTTTCTTCACTGCCTGCTGCACCTGCGTGCCTACTTTCAATGACTGGTGTACCATGACACCCAGGTCTCGCTGCATCTCCCCTTTTCCTAATCGGCCACCATTTAGATAATAGAAGAAACGTGAAGATCATTTCACTGCATCCATATTTACGTTTTTCTTATACCGAGCGTTCTGCTTTTGCTGACTGAGATTGACTATCATGTCAAATTAGAAGGACCCCATGACATGGGCCCATGCCTCCCTCATGGTGGATTGAAAGGATTCATACTCTTTCAGATATAACTCTTGAGAGAAACTTACTTACTTTTTATTGCAGACTCAAGGGCCAAATAAAAGAGAAAACATTACATAGAATAAATTGCATACAAAAGCACAATAAATTACATATAAAAGCACAGCAAATTACTTACGAAGGCACAATACATAGAAACATAGAAAATAGGTGCAGGAGTAGGCCATTCGGCCCTTCGAGCCTGCACCGCCATTCAATATGACCATGGCTGATCATCCAACTCAGTATCCTGTACCTGCCTTCTCTCCATACCCCCTGATCCCTTTATCCACAAGGGCCACATCTAACTCCCTCTTAAATATAGCCAATGAACTGGCCTCATCTACCTTCTGCGGGAGAGAATTCCAGTGATTCACCACTCTCTGTGTGAAAAACGTTTTCCTCATCTCGGTCCTAAAAGATTTCCCCCTTATCCTTAAACTGTGACCCCTTGTTCTGGACTTCCCCAACATCGGGAACAATCTTCCTGCATCTAGCCTGTCCAACCCCTTAAGAATTTTGTAAGTTTCTATAAGATCCCCTCTCAATCTTCTAAATTCTAGCGAGTACAAACCGAGTCTATCCAGTCTTTCTTCATAGATACATACATGGTTTAAGATCAAGAATAGAAAAATATCAGAGTCTTACAACGAGACAACTCTACCAATGTCTCCACAGCTGGGATTGGTAGCGTGTCGTGCTAAACCTTATGTTTGATAAGGCCAAGATGATTTCATTTTCAGTCAAAAATCAGGCAAATACATTCAAACATAAGATTTCTTAAGACAGTATGTAACGTATTGACTCCTGCAGCTACAAACATTTCACTTGCACTACACCATCTAGGTCTCTGAAGTAATGTTCTCATGGCATCATAATAAGCTATTTTAAGTCTCTGAAAGCTTGCTTTTCTGTAGTTTGACTATAGGTGTGCAGCATAGAGTGGTGTACAATATGCTCTGAAAAGAGGCATCTTCACTCCATCTGTACACGCACTAAACTTGCATAAGAGAATGTTTGCTTGTGCATACATCATGCAGCGTTACCTTTAAATATCCTCTTCATGGATTGCAGTAATTTTCCCTTTTGTGACTGCGTCAGCCCATTGGAAGCATTCCAATTAGTCCCACACCCCATTAATCAATCCACACAACTCTGCAAAGTTTTAATTTTCAAATATATATCCAATTCTTTTTAAGAGTTTATGCAGACTGAGCAGTTCGGCAGCCCATATGTCCTGGCACATACTGAACTTGGCTAAAATATCCCTTCAGTTTCTTTGACCTTGATATTATAAATCCATGTCCCCTGGTTGTCAAGCCTTCTGCTTTCTCTCTATGTATCATTTCTAAACCTCTCATAATGTTAAGCATCTCAGTTATTTTTTTAATTAGGAGAACAATCTCATCTTTACTGGACCGTCCCCATAATAAGACCTTCATTTGCTTGGGGGTCAGTCCCGACTTCCAGAGCTGTGCATAGTTTGCAATGGTCCTTCTGACTGTATAGATTTCTCCTGGCTGCTCCAGTTTGGCCTGCATCCCAACGGCATGTAAGTTGGTAGGCTAATTGGCTTCCTAAATCGTTCCCTGGTGTGTAGGCATATGGTAGAATCAGGGGGAGGGTGGAGGGGGAGAGGGGGATTTGTTATGCAATGGGCTTGCTCTGTGAGCCTCATAGACTCAATGGGCTGAGCTGCCTATTTCTGTGTAATAAAGAAATATGGGGAGATGGAGCAGTGACAGTGAATAGTCTTTGTTACATAGGGTTCACTACCAACACAGGCCACTCATGCCCTGACTCACTCTTCAGCAGCCTAACATTCAATTGAACTGCTTTGCCAATCTTCCAGTGAACTTTTTCCAATTTCCTTGTGTTGTGAGTTGCAGAGAGTCCAAATGTTGTTGTTTTTTTATGAAGATATTACACTCACTCTAACAAAATGTCATTATTGCTGCTGTTGAGTGAGGTTGTTGACTCGCGATCTCTAGCTAAGTTTCTGCTCTTGTTGTAGGGCACACCTCTTAACTGATGTGTTAGTTAAGAGATACCAGTCCGTTCCAGATCTGGTGACGAGGGTTCGATCAGTAAGTGGCTCGACCACCAGGTGGCACCACAGAGTTACAATTTCCGTTGGAACTGCTACACAATTCTGCCGCGTAGCTTCCTTGCTTCCCAACCACTTCTCTCTGTGTCTGTTCCACCATCACATCCAATGCCATTCCATCCAGTTTGATCCTCTCTCCCTCAACACCATTGCCCAAGAAAAATGTTTCAGTCTCAGATTTGAAATTCTCAATTAAACCTCAACTAAAAGAAGTTTTTGGTTGAGAGATTTCCTGGTCACCATTATACATTGTGTGAAGAGCTATCTGTTATCATGCAGAACAAGAAAGCCTCGATTTTAAGGTTATGCCAACTGGACCCCAGCAGAGAAGGTAACCTATCCACTCTCCTAACTTTGCTCGTAAATTGTTTCTCGATCAGTTCCTTCTCCTTGAGGGGATTCCTTGTGACCAATTATCTGATCGCCTGTATGCAGTGTGTTAGAATGAGAATCCTCTGAGACAGAACAAGCAGCCATTAGTTAATGAAAGCCATTTCTGGCACTCCAGAGGGAAAGTTCACACATTTCAAATTTCTTTTAACACAAAACACTACAAGATGTTATTTTCTGCAGGTGTTCGTTGATATATGTTGCACGTGTCCCATTAAAAAGGCAACAAACAAATACCCAAAGGGTTTAATCTGCAGCAAAGAATGCTCATTAACTTGTCACACTGTAAAGGGATTTGAATTAGAAGTGACATGTTGGATCATTTCGAGCCACCAGCATATTGTTGGTGAATATCTACAGGTCTCAAGGAGAACTGGGAGCCTCCCTTCACAATGGACCAGGGATATCTGGATGCCCTCTGTCTGCTTTCTGCAGCTGCAACCTTGCCCCGAGCATTGAAGTTGAAATTCATGGACCGTTGCTTGGGTGAAAAGGTGCTGCAGCAACTGCCTGACAGCTCCAGGAAACCTGGTTCGATATTGGTCTCGGGCACAGAGTTTTGAATATTTTGGGTGCTCAGACATCCCAGATTAGTTTGCCTGATCAGACATGCCTGATCATTGTACATGGAAGAAGAAATATTGTTATCACTACAGCTCATTTTGTTCGATTCAATTGGTGATTGCTATAAGTTTGATTATACATTCTTGCCTTTCAAGGAAAGCACAATAAAGTTATTTCCTTGGAGATACCACTACTATGATGTTGTAATAAGCCATATTAATGAAAAGAATAGGAAAGGAATAAGAGATGCCCAGGGGAGAATATCAGGGCTAATTTATTTATCCAGATTCAATATTTATACACCTTTTGTTAAAGAAGGAAAGATTCACACTTGTGGAGCATCTTTCAAGGTTTCCAACAATGTGCTGTTGAAGGGTAATCATTATTGTATCATTTGCAACACAGCAGCATATTTCCAGTCCCGAAGACACACATTCTCTGCAGCAAGATTGAGCTCACAACCTTCATGCTCAGATACTGCTGGCATCTTACAGCTATGGACTGAACATGCTCACTACATTATGCTTGGCTAACCAACGGAAGCCTTCCATTGTTAGAAATAGATATTTCTAAGGAAAATAATGAGATCATGTTGCTTTTTGGGGGAGCAAAAAGCCGTGGATTTCCACACAAGGGTGAATAAATGATTTCTGACAGAACCCTGGCCTGGCTTGGCTTCCATTCCCATGCTTCTTCTTCTTGCGTATGACGTGCACAGCCTAAAGTTGTAGGACAACTTGTTCAATTTGATCTTATTTGATTGTACACGCCGGGTTGATTGCATTGGTTGAAACAGGGCGGACTATGTGAAGTTTGCAATCTTCCACCCCCATTTTCATGCTATCTCTTCTGGATTCCCAACCAATGGAGAAAGTTTCTCACTATTGACAGCATTAAATCTCAGTGTTTAATCACCTGTGGAACTTCCATTTGAATACCCACTCCTTACTCAGGGAATCAGAAGTCTCATCTTTTCATCCATGAACAGACCTTTGTCATGGTATCAATCTGGTTAATTTGGCCTGCACTTTTTTAAAGGCTACTATATCCTTTCAGGTGCACATTTAGCAAGAATGCCATCCATATCACTGCTGGAGGACTAATCAGAGCTGTACAACTGGAGTACAACCTCCAGCTCCTAGATTGGAATGGGTCAATGACATTATAATTGTGAACAATTTGTGATCTCCCTGTGGAGTGGTTGTGTTAAATAGAATGGGTGTCAGCGGTTATGGGGAGAAGGCAAGAGAATGGGGTTAGGAGGGAGAGAGGGAGATCAAAAGGTCATAAGGTATAGGAGTAGAATTAGGCTACTCCGCCATTCAATCATGACTAATCTATCTTTCCCTCCTAACCCCACTCTCCTGCCTTCTCACCATGGCCTCTGACACCCGTACTAATCAAGAATCTATCCAACTTATATCTACTAAAAAATATCTACTGACTTGGCCTCCACAGCCCACTGGGGCAAAGAATTCCACAGATTTGCCACCACCATGATCAGCCATGATTGAATGGCGGAGTAGACTCGATGGGCCGAATGGCCTAATTCTGCTCCTATCACTTATTATGACCTTTAAAACCTACCACAAAAATCGGGCAAGGCAGGCAAGTAAGACTATTTAAGAAACGTCAAATCCAGTGATCACTGGTGCGATCTAGCAGATTGGTCACCAAACAAAGATTCATCTGCTCCTTTTATACAGGATCTCCCTCTAATGTGTTATTTACTGTTGTGGGTACGTAAGCAATTTTCCTTCTTCAGAATGGTCTTAAAACAATTACAAATCATGCACCTCTGAAAGACACAGATCAACAAACACATCTCAATCCCACCTCGTGGTAGATAAACAGATGACCTGTTACCCTCTCAACCTCATTGTATTGCTTTTCGATTCCATTTGTCCTTTGCATTTGGCACCACATGCCTTGGTACTGGTCCTGCCAAAGCAATGCCATTTATGTTCATGTCAACATTACCGCAGCGCAGTTTACATTCCATTCCCCGCTACTCTGTGATATCATCCTCTCCTGTAGGACTGTAACTTGCAACCTGCCACTCTCAGCCAGAGGGTCACAGGGCTCTTTGCTCTGATTGAAAATGGACAGGCAGTGGGCCACCTTATGTAACCTGTGGTCAAATCCACCGTACAAAATCAATATCACATGAGCGATCATTTAAAAAGTCACAAAACGAGAAAGAAAACCAGTTATTACCTGTATATGTCTTGAACTGCAGAGATTCTGCAAGTGAATGAAAGAAACATAAGTGAGCCAATCTACAAAAAGGTTCAACAATGATTTGCCTTGAATTTATCTTCAGACACACTGTACATGGAGATACAGAGATGTGTAGGAAGGAACTGCAGATGCTGGTTTACATCGAAGATAGAGACACAATCCTGGAGTAACTCAGCAGGACAGGCAGCATCTCTGGAGAGAAAGAATGGGTGATGTTTTGGGTCAAGACAGGGTCTGAAAAAGGGTCTCGGGCCCAAAACGTCACGCAATCCTTCTATCCAGAGATGCTGCCTGCCCCGCTGAGTTACTCCAGCATATTATGTCTCTTTTGGATATTTCTATTTTGGAGAACTGTATGCTCCTTATCTTTAAACATGGAGCAATTTATGCTCAAGCATAGATACATGTAGTGATCGTACAGTCTTGCAGACTGCATGCTCCGTAATTACGTCACACTGTCCCAGATACTCACTGAGTCCGGACCTCCATCTCATTTGAATATATATTTGCTCTATCTCACTACATGAAGATAGTACAAACTGGGGACACAGATGGAGAGTATCTTTCAGCGTTGATGAAGATATCATGCAGCAGGTTTCAGGGCATTTGCAGCATTAAAGCTGAGTTTTCCCAGTGTTTCCCAGTTAAGGGCTTGGACACGCTAGAGGCAGGAAACATGTTCCCGACGTTGGGGGAGTCCAGAACCAGGGGCCACACAGTTTAAGAATAAGGAGTAAGCCATTTAGAACGGAGATGAGGAAACACTTTTTCTCACAGAGAGTGGTGAGTCTGTGGAATTCTCTGTCTCAGAGGGCGGTGGAGGCAGGTTCTCTGGATGCTTTCAAGAGAGAGCTAGATAGGGTTCTTAAAAATCAGGGGATATGGGGAGAAGACAGGAACGGGGAACTGATTCGGGATAATCAGCCATGATCACATTGAATGGCGGTGCTGGCTCGAAGGGCCGAATGGCCTGCTCCTGCACCTATTGTCTATTGTCTATATTCCTCTGGCATCTTGCTCTCTCTCTCTCTCTCTCTCTCTCTGTACTGATGATAGTGTGTAGAATTACTGTGGCATAGGATTGTGGTGTTAGTGGATTAGTGGGCTATCACATGCACTAAATGTAGCTGTGCCTCTGCTTTGAAGAAGGTCCTGGCATGTACAAACTGAGCTCAAGAACCAGTCTGTACATTGAACAAATGTAAAGGCTCTCCATCAAAGCAAACAATATCCTATGGGGTAAAGAAGCAGATTATATAATGAGAGTTTAAAACAATGCAGTATGTGAGCACAAAAATATAATACCCCAGGTAGAGATTGGATCAGAAGCATCTGGCATGCTGACAAATATCATGCTACAGAAGTGAAAGATGTCTTGTTTAAAGGTGTGTTGAAACTGGAAGATTACTTTAATCCAAAGCCATCAGAAATAGTTGAAATGTGTAATTTTGAAACAAGGTGGCAGAAGCAGGGAACGTCATATTGAGAGGATAATAATTTGTAATTTTGGAGTATTTTTGATTGATTGAAAGATATAGCATGAAACAGGCCCTTCGGCCCTCCGAACCTATGCCACCATCCATCGCCCGTTAGAATAACCTTTAATAATCCTTTACAGGAAATTACAGTGCCACAACAGCTTCAAGACAGACATAACACCACACATTTCAACAGATATCTTCAATACATAATAAGTTTTTGTGCATTATAAAACCTTATAGCAGCTGGTATACAAGACTTCCTATGTCTCTCCGTTTTGCACATTCTGAGTGCAATCAGTCTCTGACTGAAGATGCTGCACTTGATCACCTTCAGGGCGTGGAGTGGGTGAGTGGGGTTGGTCATTATTGAGCCTAGTTTTTTCAGAGTTCTGGCCTCTGCCACCTGCTTGACCGTTAGTTATCTATGTTATCCCACTTTAACATGCACTCCTTACACACCAGGGGCCATTATCAGAGGCCAAGTCACCCATACTTGTTTCAGACGTAGGAGGTAACCAGAGCACCTGGAGGAAAAACCCACGCAGTCACAGAGAGAACTTTCAAACACCATACGTACAGCACCCGAGGTCAGGATCGAACCCGGGTCTCTGGCGCTGTGACGCTGCAGCTCTACCAGCTGTGCCTCCGTGCCCCCTAGATTGTGTCTGTTGAAATAGGCTTGTTCATGAACTGTTGGATGAACAAATTCACTCAAAACTGTCGAGCATGGATCATCTGACATTCAAAATCGCTGTGTAAATTGAAACAGCTTCCAAAAATGCTGCAAAATGTCATGCAATGCAAATGTATAGCTGCAGCCCACAGTCGGAGAATCACAGCATTGTCTAAACTGAAATCAAATCAAGAGAGACAGAGACAGAGACAGAGAGCGGGACAGAGACAGAGAGCGGGACAGGGACAGGGACAGGGACAGGGACAGGGGCAGAGACAGGGGCAGAGATAGGGACAGGGACAGAGACAGGGACAGAGACTTGGACAGAGACAGAGACAGAGACAGAGACAGGGACAGGGACAGGGACAGGGACAGGGACAGGGACAGGGACAGGGACAGGGACAGAGACTTGGACAGAGACAGAGACAGAGACAGAGACAGAAAGAAAGTAAATGGGACCTGCTAGTTAACTGGCAATGGCAAGCAGTGCTGCATATACCCCTGCTTGACCCCAGCCATTCACAAATGCGTCTGGGATTTGGAGGAGGAGGGAAGTACACATATTTCTACATTTGATGTGGATGTGAGGGGTGAAGATGATGGAAACAAGTTACAAGATGATTTAGACAAGCTGAGTGAGTGGGTAAATACATTGCAGATGTACTATCGTGTGGATAAATGTAATGCCGTCCATTTTGTGAACAGAACAGAAAGCCAATGTATCATTAAAGAGAGACAAATAGACCTGGGTGTCCTTGACCACGAGAAACTGAAAGCAAAAATGCGGTTGTAGCAAATTGTTATGAAGGCAAATGATGCGTTGATTTTCACTGCAAGAGATTTTAAGTTTAAGAGCAAGGACGCTTGCTCTGACTACATTCTATCCTTGTCCACCCCCTCCCCTGACATCAGTCTGCAGAAGGGTCTCGACCCGAAACGTCGCCCATTCCTTCTCTCCAGAGATACTGCCTGTCCCGCGGAGTTACTCCAGCTTTTTGTGTCTACCGCCACTTTTCTATATTTATATAGGACCCTTGAGAGACACGCTGTTGGTATTGTGTGCAGTTTTGGTCTCTTGGCTTAATGAAGAATACACCTGCAATGGAGGTGGAACAATAAAGGTTCATCAGACAGATTCCTGGATTACACCACTACTATATGATGGAGGGATTAGCTGATCGTGCCTCTGCTCACTCAAGATTAGTAAAGTGAGAGTGGATCTCTTCTTCTTCTTTCATGTGGCGTGCACAGCCTAAAGTTGTAGGACAACTTGTTCTATTTGATCTTCCGTTTGAACACGTCGAGTTGATTGCATTAGTTGAAACAGGGCGGACATGTTAAATGGTCAGCTCAACATAGACTACAAGACCTACACCAAACCCAAACCAATTAGGAGCAGACGAGGGCATTCGATCCAATTTGTGATCCCAGCTACAAAGACAGATGTGTACAGCAATTCGTTCTTCCCCCGCACAATTAAAGCATGGAATAATCTCCACCCAACTATAGTTACCCAACCAGATGCAACTAAATTTAAAGTAGCTCCTTTCTTCCCAATAACCCTTTCTGGCTTAAGCCCTCCCTTCACCACCTCCAGTTTAAATTCCATTTGGAATATTTTGGAGGACCAAGAAACCAAGAACCAAGAACCAAGACCAAGACCACGTGAAGGTTGCAATCTTCCACTCCAGTGGATCTCTTGAACTCCAACAGGGTGCATTAGACCAGATGCAAGGAGCACGTTTCATCAGCAAAAATAGAGTTTGGATCTAGTTCGAGAGGTCACATCCTCAGCATTTGCATTCAGATAATTAGGACTCAGATGAAGATAAATGTCTTTACTTTGTGTATTTACTCAAAGGATGCGAACTTGTGAAATGTTCCACCACAGGAAGTGATTGATGTCAAGTCACTGAATATATTTAATGAGTTGGATAGATTTTCTATGTGACACCAGTTTAGTCAGATGCTGTAATTGCAAGGCTAACATTTATCAAAGCCTAAACTAAGACACAAAGTGCTCAGTTCAACTGTACCTCGCAACTCGTGAAAATAAACTGAGCTGAGCTGAACTGAGGCAGCATCTCTGGAGAACATGGAAGAAAATTGATCTCTTCCATATCTGTGAGCAACTGAAGATTTGACCGAGAGAGTCAACAATTCCTAACCATTACACACATACAAGCAGCTCTAATCACACGCAAAGTTGGTCTGTGGAAGCATTTTATTGAGTGCACGTTATTTTTAAGCAAGGGGGTATGTGATTCCTCTGGGGAACATTGTGATTAATTTGGGCTGGAGAGCTGTACCTGCTTCTCAACATAGCAGATGATAGACACAAAATGCTGGAGTAACTCAGCGGGACAGGGCACAGTTCTGGAGAGAAGGAATGGGTGACGTTTTGGGTCGAGACCCTTCTTCAGAATGAAAGTGATGGGAAAGAGAAACGAGAGATATAGACGATGATGTAGAGAGATAAAGAACAATGAGTGCAAAAGGAAACAAGCCATTGTTGGGTGAAAACGAGAAGCTGACGACATCAGTCCACTGAAAAGCGATGGGGAAGCCAATAAGGTGAATGATGAATCATCATTGGATGAGCAGAAGTTCTCAGAACAGCTTCTCAACGTGACAGGGAGAGAAGGAATGAGAAAACAAAAGTAGTGGAACAGAAAATGTAGATAGGGTGAAAGCACATGGGGGAAATACTCAAAGGTATTGTCAAGGTACAGTCAATGTGTTGTAGGAAGAGCAGTAGTTAAAGCAAGACTAACATTAAACAAAGACTATTTACTCATCAAACACAATGGCCTAGAAATTCAATTATACTGCTTCTTTTCAGTGATTTTTTTTTCTCAGCATTGTGCAATTGAAAATTGAATATTTTCACCAGATATTCGATGAAGGCCATTTCTGGTGTGTTTTTCATCAATCTGCATATCTGATGAGGTAGAAACAAAATGCTGGAGAAACTCAGCGGGTGAGGCAGCATCTATGGAGAGAAGGAATTGGCGACCCAAGATTCAGATTCAGATTCAGATTCAATTTTAATTGTGCATGTTGACCCAAGGGTCTCGACCCGAAACATTGCCAATTCTTTCTCTCCATAGATGCTGCCTCACCCGCTGAGTTTCATTCAGATTCAGATTGAGATCAGATTCAGATTCAACTTTATTGTCATTGTGCAGTGTACAGTACAGAGACAACGAAATGCAGTTAGACAACGAAATGCATGTTTCGCCAGCATTTTGTGTCTACCTTCGATTTTACAAGCATCTGCAGTTCTTTCTTAAACATATCTGATGAGGTGCTTCTAGGCAAATTATTACATGCCTCTGACATGATGTATTTGGTCAGAGGGTGGTGAATCTGTGGAATTCATTGCCTCAGAAGGCTGTGGAGGCTTTGTTATGCAATGCTCACTAGCTAGGTGCAACAGCTAGTTCTATGGGAACTATGGCCCATCCATAATGCCTGGAAAATCAAAGGCAGCATGCCTGAGATTTCCCATTTTACGCACCTGGCAAACATCACCAATGGCTTCTCTAGGATTAGCAATGGGTGATCCTGTGCCTATGGAACGTCTGTTGCAAAATTCAATTCCATTAACATAATTGGAAGGTCATGTACCAGACCAGATGTAGAATGGATAGATAAATAAATCCCTACCGCATGCTCCCTCCCTCCCCACTGTGTGTGGATATTTCCATTGTCAACTTTAGAAGATAGCTCTCCTCCACCCCTCTGACGGCAATAGTAAGGCTTGTTTCACCTGTCCTTAATTGGAGACAGCTCGCAGTGTGCAATAGTTTGATTGGTATTCGAATATAAGCAAGGCACTGTCTACTGCCTCCAATGTACAACTAACTTGTGTAAGGAACAGCACCACATATTTCGCTTGGGTAGTTTACACCCCTGCAGTATGAACATTGACTTCTCTAACTTCAGATAGCCCTTGCTTTCTCTCTCCAAAACCTTCCCCTTCCCAGTTCTCCCACTAGTCTTACTGTCTCCGACTACATTCTATCTTTGTCCCACCCTCTCCCCAGTCTGAAGAAGGGTTTCGACCCAAATCGTCACCCATTCCTTCTCTCCAGAGATGCTGCCTCACCCGCGTAGTTACTCCTGCATTTTGTGTGTACAACTAACTTGTTTGTATACACCAACTTTAACATTGTTGAATAGTCCAAATAGTCACTTTTTACACAGTCGCATGGTCAAATAAAATTTGGCACATTAAGCCCCCTAATGCAGCACTGGGACAGATAAATGACGGCTTGCCAGACAGGTAAGTCTCAAAGTTCATTTTTGAGAAGTTAGAGAAGAAATTCTTGAATATTGAGTGTAGGCATGCAAGACTTCTGCGGTTACAGGCAGAGCATTTAAACGGCATGAAAGTGAGGTGGTTACCACTGGAAGAATTTATAGATCACGGAAGAGACAGCCATGGAATATTCTGAAAACAAGCATTTGAAACTGACCTGTCAGCATGATATAGCTAATGGGGGCACAATCCGTGGGTGTAGATCAGTGCAGATCAGAGGAGCAGATTCTTCAGTGAACTGGAGTTGGTGGCAATTGGACTTGATATTTAGGTGGTGCAAAGTCTCCCTGTGAGAGGGAGAGAGAGAGATTGTCAGACCCTGTTGATTAGCTGCTTCAATGCATTCAGTCTTAAGACCTCAGGGCATTTGGCCTATTCATCTCTTTTTTCTTCTGAGCTTCATCTTTTTCTATGAGATTGGCGGAAGGGTTATGGGAATCGCTATTGCAGAGAAGATATTTGTGTTGACCCAAGGAAAGGGAGCTCATTAATGTTCGAATGAATTGAGGGCATGAAGTAGTACTTTGGCAATCAGCCGACACATCTTAGGTAGACAAAAATGCTGGAGAAACTCAGCGGGTGAGGCAGCATCTATGGAGCGAAGCAATAGGTGACGTTTCGGGTCAAGACCTTTCTTCAGACACATCTTGCTCAGCTGTGTGCACTTATTGCTAACTACAATAAAGCATCTCAACATTTTGTTCTGCTTCTGAAATTTGGTCTTTTGACATAAATCTCATAGCAGGGTTATGGCAAGCAGTTGCTGCAATATATATATAATAATAATAATAATAATAATAAACTTTATTTCGGACTCAAGGTCCAGACAAGGGGCAACATTACATTAAAAATGCATTGCATATCAAATATCATAAATACATATAAAATCTTGGTATATCGCTTATAAAAACATCATAATTTATATATTTTTTAAACACAATATTTAAGTTAAAAATCCAGATTAAAAGATGATCAATGTCCTACAACGAGACAACGCTACCATTGTCTCCACAACTGGGATTCGTAGCGTGTAGTGCTAACCCTTATGTTTGTCAAGGCCACAATGAGCACATTTTTAGAGTCATTTATCCTGCTAATTAATTTATACATGTGGTGTCTTAGGATAGCTTCTAAAGTACTGACTCCTGCAGCCACAAACATATTACTGGCACTACACCATCTAGGTTGCCTTGGCAGTGTTCTCATGGCATCGTTATATGCCACCTTTAGTCTCTGCATACTTGTCTTTAAATAGTTTGACTACAGGTGCGCAGTGTAGAGTGGTGTGCAGTATGCAGTATATATATCTGTGTGTGTGTGTGTGTGGGAAGGTAATGCAGATGCTGGTTTACACTGAAGATAGACACAAAAAGCTGAAGTACCTCAGCGGGAAAGGTAGCATCTCTGGAGAGAAGGAATTGGTGACATTTTGGGTTGAGAGCCTTCTTCAGATGTGTGTGTGTGTGTGTGTACGTGCATGCTTGCGTGCATGTGTGTGTGTTTACATATACAGCCATATAAAATATATAATTGAATGTTGTTGAATTAATTGAATGTAATTGAATTAAATATTCAAGAGGGTTAATTTCTGTAGTCCATGAATAGGACTGAGCAAAATTAAAAACTAACATGCTTTTGGTAAAGCACGTTAACATTTTACATCTTAAGTGTGCATCCATTTGCACAGATCTACCGTATATTGTGCAAAATAATTAATTGTGAATTCAATCTCCTCCCACCCTCTCCCCATCTGCTATGCACATCCAAACCTTCGTTCAACCTCACTAACAAATCCAAAATGTGGGTAGACCCCTGTTCCATTACCCTGACCATTCACATATTCTAACTCAACAATTATATAGGTTCCCTAGATACAATCCAAAGCTTTGCCTTCAATAAAAGGTAAAAGTGCACCAAAAGTGACCTCCAGTGGCAACAAAACTCAATTAGTATGACTATGGCAAATGAAATTCCTCGTATGTTGCAAAACATATTTGGCTAATAAAGTATTATGCTTACGATTAAAAGAGAAACGGTTTGTCTTCACCAACAATAATGAACCTGAGAAATGACCGAGGAACATCTGAACATAAATTTTCAATGGACTTAAGTGTTCAAGTTATAACAGATTGCGATAACATTGCAGCAGGAACAAGTGAAAGTTTACACAAGGACAGAAATGACTACTAATGTCAGCGCTGCCCTCAAATTCACTTGGACCTACTCTGCCACCCCTTTCCCCTTTCTTGATCTCTCTGCCTCCACCACAGGGGATAAACTATCGACTGACATCTCTACCAAAGCTACCGGCTCCCACAGTCATCTGGACTACACACTTCCTCTTACCCTGCCTCTTGCAATCACGCGATTCCCTACTATCCTCCCACTACCCCCCACCCCCCACCCCAACTCTTCCCAGTACCCCACCTGGACTTGCACCTAGACTATATTCCTTCATCTAGCTTCACAATTCACAACTCTTCAATCCTTTTGTCTCACACCAGAGATGCCTGACCCGGTGAGCTACTCCAACACTTTGTCCTTTTTTTGGTGAACCCGCACTTGCAGTTCCGTGTTACTACAGAAATTCCTGTCTCTGACACCATTATATCAAGTGTACTTTTATTGATCTGAAGTGAGTTGAGCCTTGTACCCAATTTACTTCACACCTTGTGTTAGACACAGGGCACATGGTGACCCGCAACAGATTAGTGATGGAAACACACTCTGTGACAAGTGGACAGAAAATCAGTGGGTGAGTCAAGCCTGCAAGGTCCTGACATGACTTCAGAATGAGGTTCCATTGTAGCCTGATCACTCCCATTGATATTAGAATTCTTACAGAGAACCTAGCATGAACCTGCAGTTATTTCATACTGATTCCATGAACTGTACTCGTTATTGAATAAAATCATCAGATTTGAACACAGTAATTACTGCCTTTTGATGGACATCAAAGGTCTTTACAGGCAAAACACTGAGCCAATTATAATTAGGCTGCAAAATAATTGACAGTTTTCTGTCTGTTTATTGGCAGCATATCTTCACTCTTGTTCTCTGTAAATATTTCAGTAGGAATACCGACCAATCCACAGATTATGGAGGCACAAGAGACGGCAGTGGCTGAAATCTGGAGCAAAAAAAAACAGAAGTGCTGGAGGAACTCTGCGGGTCGGGTAACATCTCAGGAGCAAATGGAAAGTTGACATTTTTGGGTCTTGACCCTTTATTTAGATCGTCAGATAATGTAATCTGCAGAACAATATGTGGAGCAATCTTCAGGAATTGTTAACTATAACAATGATGAGAAGGTTGTGCTGCTTTAATTTTATATTCCACTTCCATGTATCTTTGCGGATGGCAATGATTAGGCAGTTCAACAGAATCACAGGTGGATTGGGAGTATAAAATAAAATGGCCAGAATCTGAATCCTGTGTGTGGTTGAACTTTGGAATATAATGGAGGGTGAGTGAGAGCATGAAGGAGACAAAGCGACTGCACCGTAAGCAGAGAGAGAAGGGGGCTCGATGACTACCAACCATCGCCAGTCTCCACTGCCCACGTTGCACCAAGGTGTGTGGATCGCAGATCGGCCTCTACATACACAGATATATGTCTTGTACTAATGTACAACCTTGTACTCTTGTAGGTTATACTCTTGTACAACCTTCCATACCTCTGTGTCTCCCTCTCCCAACTTTCAGTCTGAGAAGGGTCGCAACCCTAAACGTCACCCATTCCTTCTCTCCAGACATGCTGCCTGTCTCGCTGAGTTACTCCAGCATTTTGCGTCTATCTTCATTGTAAACCAGCATCTGCAGTTCCTTCCTACACATGAGTTGCAGTGGGGTGGGGTGCTGAATCAAAATGTCTCATCCAGGCTGCAGAGATCCTTGTTGCCAGGCTAGAAGGATGATGACTTAATGTCTCCCCGTTTGAACCAGAAGCCATTATGCCGCGGAGTGTGTCGAGGTTGGGATTAGAGTCAAAGCCTCTTAAGGTGAATTCCCTGGAGGATTTTGGAAGACTGGGGAAGTCATGCATTAGGTAACCAAGCCATACACAGCAACTGTAACCACTGGCCTATGCTGTATTAGTACAAGCATTTCAATGATCAATTGATCAATGAATGACATATTCTCAAAGCTTGGAACTCTGAGAGCTCACACGCCATCTTAATACAACTATTCTTCACTCAAGGGTACCCTAATCGTTGCCAATGAAGAGTCTAAATGGAAAAGGTAGCCCTGGAGATTGATAAGCTCATCATGCAAAGAAATAGCCAATGCAACCCAGTGAGTGAACTGTTTGTACAATTCTCTAGTTCCGCCTCGGTGAGTATCTCACAAGGTTATGGGCTTAACTTCCACTCCACAGAACCAAGCCTTATTATCCAGCCTGATGTTCCGAATGTTGGAGGAGCCTCTTACAGATGAGATGTTAAATCATTGCTCAACATCGTCTTTCATGTGGAGGTGACATTTTAATTGGCACTTTGAACAAGGGCTGCTGGCTTCCTCCCATATCTGGCCTACGTGCACCACTCATTGAATGCTCCTGGAAAAAACAGACTGTTGATTTATTGTGGTTTCTGAGAGTTTCTACACTTCAACTGGAGCTACACTTAGTTTAATTTAGTTTAAGAGGTACAGCACGGAAACGGGCCATTCGATCCACCGAGTCCGCGCTGACTAGTGATTCCCGTACATTAACACTATCCCACACACACCAGGGACAATTTTCCAATTTTACCAAGCCAATTAACCTGCAAATCTGTACGTCTTTGAAGTGTGGGAGAAAACCGGAGCACCCGGAGAAAACCCACGCAGGTCGCGGGGAGAATGTATGAACTCCGTACAGTGTTGTCACTGTTGAATCCGGGTCTCATAGAAATATAGAAAATAGGTGCAGGAGGAGAGCATTCGGCCCTTCGAGCCAGCACCGCCATTCATTGTGATCATGGCTGATCGTCCCCTATCAATAACCCGTGCCTGCCTTCTCCCCATATCCCTTGACTCCATTAGCCCCTAGAGCTCTATCTAACTCTCTCTTAAATACATCCAGTGATTTGGCCTCCACTGCCCTCTGTGGCAGGGAATGCCATAAATTAACAACTCTCTGGATGAAAAAAGTTTTTCTCACCTCAGTCTTAAATGACCTCCCCTTTATTCTAAGACCGTGGCCCCTGGTTCTGGACTCGCCCAACATTGGGAACATTTTTCCTGCATCCAGCTTGTCCAGTCCTTTTATACTTTGATATGTTTCTATAAGATCCCCATCTCTGGAGCTGTAAGGCAGCAACACTGCCGCTGTGCCATCGTGCTGCCCAAATGCCACACACTTCAAAAATATAGTAAAGAGAAATCCTGATACCAAGGAAAAAGTTGACAGATTAATTTGCTTTTATTTCTTTTCTTTCATCTCCATCTCACATTCCTGATGATCGCATTCCTGACGGGTTCCTCTCTGCTGGACACTGTTCAGTTTCTCTGCAAAGCCGCAGTCACGTGCAGCCATACACCCGACCGAGCGCTGCCCGTGTGATGGATGGTGCCAGCTCCAACCTTTACTGGCCAACATTAAGTCAAATGTGGGCAGAGTGAGGAATAACTAGCAGCAGTTCCATGAGGTTTCAAACAATACAGCTCAGTACGACTGCTTTCAGTTGCAAATGAGAATGGTGATAGTTCTCCTCCATGTGATGCTACCCATGAACAAGGTCACAGAAGTCCAACCCGCAGCAATTCTATTCCAGGATAGAGTGCGTGCACTGCAGAGTGTGTTTTTTTTTAAAAACTCCAATAATCAGGACTTTAGCCCCAGGCGCTTACATGGTGCTGAATCAGAAAGTGACCAAGAGTGTGGAAATGAACACCTGAGCTTGCAGGAGACACCTGGAGATCTCCTCTCTCACAATGCTACTGCCTCAGTAGTAGCCCTGCCTCATCCCACACGCTGATGTTAGTGAGTGCAGGCTAACAATGGGTGAGGATAGAGGGTCAGAGATCAGGTAATTGGTTGTTGCACTAGTGAGCTCAGGGGCTGGGCTGGGGCAGGGAGAAAATAATTGGAGCAAAATACTGCAGGTGATGGAAATCCACAAAAGGCACGGGAGAGGGGGAGAACCAGAGTCAATGCTTCAGGTCAGAGACTTTCAATCCAAACTGGAAAACCAAGAAAATGCGTGCTTTTGAAGTAGAGGGTGGGGAGAACAGTGATAGGGTGCAGACCAAAACTGACAGCAGCTTTAAATGCGTGGGAAGGAACTGCAGATGCTGGTTTACACCGAAGATAGACACAGAATGCTGGAGTAACTCAGCAGGGCAGGCAGCATCTCTGGAGAGAAGGAATGGGCGACGGTTCGGGTCAAAACTCTTCATGTAGCTTTAAATACGTGCAGTTAAAGATAGAAAAAGAAATACAAGAGATAAATTGAAGCGGGAAGTTACATGTGTGAAGAGAGAAAAATTGCAGGTTGCCATTTCAATTTGCGAGTGTTTGAGTCGTGGAGTCATTTAGCATGGAAACAGCTCTGTCAGCTTGCAATGTCCACCACAGTCATCAAGTACTAATGTCAGAAATAAAACTCCAAGTCACAGAAGCAATGGGATATTTTACATGGAGCTCTTAAAGCTCTTAAAGATTGTGGAGTCAAGAGATATGGGGAGCGAAAGAATAGGCGATGTTTCGGGTCGAGACCTGAAACGTCACCTATTCCTTCGCTCCATAGATGCTGCCTCACCTGCTGAGTTTCTCCAGTTCCTATAGCATGGTGATGGAACATTCAATGTTCCACTTGAGATCTGCCCAATGTTTTATAAAGTTGGAGTATAATCTTCGTATTCTTATATTCAATGCCTTGATAATACCTTGGACATGTACATAGATAGAACATGTTTAGAGGGATCTGGGCCAAATATGGCCAGGTGGGATTAGTGTAGATGGAGCATCTTGGTCAGCATGGGAAAGTTGGGCCGAAGGGGCTGTTTCCGTGCTGTATGACTCTATGACTCTTCACATTGTGTTTTTGATTTTCTGTTTTTGGACTGAATTCTGTTTTTAGTTTGTGTCTCTGTGATGTCTTTATTATTTATTTTACTCTGATTATATGTTTATATTCCTGTTAATCTATGTAAGGTGTCCTTGAGATGTCTGAAAGGCGCCCAACAAATAAAATGTATTATTATTATTATGATTCTAATGAAGGCCAGTTTTCAATATGCCTACTTATTTACCTACACTGTCAACTTCACGGATCTTTGGACGTAAACCAAGGTGGTTCTGTCCCTCATTAATCCCTGGGATGTTCCTATTCATGGTGCATCACCTTACACATCAGAATTAAACTCTATCCACCCACCGATATCATCCTGTAGCTTAAGACTATTCTCCACACCTTCAACAACTCCATCACTATTCAATTGGCGACCTCGGTTATAGGAGGGAAGAGACAGAGACTTTAAGATTTTGCCTTCCACCACAGTGAGGAGGTGTTTGTTGAATTCACTGTGGTGGATGTTAAATTTGTGTTGATTGTATGTTTTAGTCATTTTTTAATTGTATGTATGACTGCAGGGAAATGAAATTTGACAATAAACAAATCTAATCTAATCTAATCTCAAAAAAAATCAATATCCAAATCAGTCATGTATAATATAAATAACAAAGGTCCCAGCATTGATCTCTTTGGAATTCCACGTCACTGGTATCGTATCACAAAAACAACCCATCAGTCTGAAGAAGGGTCTCAACACAAACAGTCACCTATTCCTTTACTCCCGAGATGCTGCCTGACCCGCTGGGTTACTCCAGCATTTTGTGTCTCTCTTCTGCCAAGTCAACTTTGGATCCAATTTAACAAACTGCCCTTCATCCCATGAAGCCTAACCTCTTGGACGAGTCTGTCCTGTGGAACTTTATCAAAGGCCTTATTGATGTCCATGTAAATCACATCTACTGCACAGCTCTCTACAATACACTTTATTATCTCTTCACAAGATTCACTCAGATTGTTCAGATAGGATCTACACTTGACAAAGCCAAGCTGGCTATCTCTGATTATCTGCTTAGAATTTTTCTTCAGCCTGGTTATACTCTTTTAACACTTTTAATCAGGTTGCCAGTGTGCTTATTTATGGTAGCAAGTTGCTATCTGACAATAGGAAATCAATGAGGCAAGACGTTTATAGGGGACATCTGGAGCCGAAGAAGACTCGTTCTCATTAATTTGATTGAAGATTAACGGGTGCAATTTAACGATTTAGCACCAGGAATTTAGTAGGAACTTAATTAAAAAAGTCAGTTAACCAAGTAATTAAATACTAAAATGACCAATACTGAGTTTCTGGCTTGGCTTGCAACACCGCTGACCTCTTGGCAGGTGCAATGACTGTAGTGTTTCCTGTTTTCCTGAAACGCCACAAATACTTTCCATTGACACAGACTATCGTTCTATTGTACAGTTAGGGAATATGGATAGGTGATGGTCCAGGTCAGGACCAGTCTGAAGAAGGGTGGCCTATCCATGTTCTCCAGTTTGGTTAGTCTTTGTATATGTAAATAATTAAGTATCGTATATAATTTGTAAATAATGAACTGGTGGTACAATAATACATGTCAATAATAGATGGTTTGCATGGGTTTGGAAATGGGTGTATGGAACAGGTTGCCGGAGGAGGTGGTTGAGGCAACCTTTATGAAACAGTTACTCAGGTACATGGATAGGACACGTGCAGTGGTATGTTGGCCAAACACAGGCAGGTGGGACTAGTCAAGATGGGATATGTTGGTTAGTGTGGCAGGTTGGGCTGTACCTATGACTCTAATACAAATGTACTGTGATACATGTGTATAATATGCAGTATGGCTCTACATTATGAGGTATAACTTTGATACATCGTTGTAACTTCCACTGATATTTATAGGAGACACAAGAGACTGCAGATGCTGGAATCACGAGGAAAAACCAAACTTTTGGAGGAACTCAGGAGATCAATCTCACCCACTGATACTGAGCTGCCTGTTGATTGCCTTCAGGAAAGTATGATCTGTTGGCAACACTGTTCGTGTTTCTTCTCTTAATGAACAGCAGCACAAAAGAGCCTGCAGATACTACACAGGCCATTATCTCCCCACACATTCCTCCTTGCTACAAGTCGTGAGTCCCCAAAGGTGCTTTGGGCCGTATATCACGTCTGGGTGTTGGGCAGTGAGTCAAACTCCATTACTGGGAAAAAATGAACTCATTTAAGTAAGTTAAGAGCCTGCTCATTAAATCATTCCTCACCATAACCTTTCTGAGGGGTATCTTATTAATTGGAAGTGTTCCATTATCCTTCAAAGATAATGGACTTTGCAGTTTTTTAAAATAATTGAATATTAAAGAACATGTACATTCAAATTTTAAGTAGGCCATCAAAAACTAATTTAAAATATAAAATACAATTGAACTGGTTCCAGGAACATCTCCAGTTTCAACTCTGATCAAAGAAAAAACATGTTCATAAAGACTGCTGGGTTGGTTGTTAAATTTGGAAAAGTAATGTCCTCCACCACTGAACTCCGCTTCTCCTGAACCCGCTCAAACAGGTCCCTCTACACCTTGGCTCTCATTGGAATTGTGGTATGTCTACCTGAAGGAGCTAGCTCTCACCGGGTGGAGATCTTCCCCTCTATCTTCTCGGATTCAATCAGAAGCAATCCCACTCGCTGTTCTGCCTCAAAACATAGAAGTTTGATGAACACAAACTAAAGCAGATTTTGGACTGGAGTTTCCGCCATGGGACACATACATTTTCTGCACCTCTGAGCAAAAGCTTTAAACTCACTGGAGAAGGAGATTGTTCATGAAGGTGTCAGTGCATCTTTGGAGTGAAATAGCAATTCTTTTTTTCACCTTCCATTAAATTTTCGCAGCTGAAAAATCTTCTCTACCCTTCCCCTCCCCTCCCCTTTCAGCTTTGAAGGCACCATTTCTTTTTGACCATTCCTTCTCTCCAGAGATGCTGCCTGTCCCGCTGAGTTACTCCAGCATTTTGTGTCTACCCTCGATTTAAACCAGCATCAGTAATTCTTTCCTACATATATCCCTTTTTGAATCTTTGGTCCTCTCCTCTGTCTTTACCAACCACTCCTGCGGGAGATGCAACACCTGTCTTCTGTTTCCTTTCCGCCATTCAAAGCCCAAACATTTCTTTCAAATGAAAAGTTTGAAAACACGACCTTGTCTTCTGTTTTATTTCAGACCGCCAGCATCTGCAGCATGTTGTGGCTTTCCCGCTGCCTGGATTGATCCGGCGGAGTGAGCTGCAGAAGGAGTCACTTGTCGCTTTGTCTTCCAATTCCTGCTTCCCAGTCACCAGAAAATACCTTATCATTCACTGCCCATGTACTCTGTAATGGCAACCCCAATGATGCCAGGCGATTTCTCCTCACGAAGCCGTGGTTTGTGCATGTGATGTGTCTCCTTCCAGCTGAAGCAAATGGTGGTTCAGTGCCACCTTCTGCAAGGGAGAGGGAGGAGAGCTATGGCACATTGCAATGAGTATGCTGAGTGAAGCAGAGTGCTACTCATGGTACATGGCGTTTAGTGTAGTTGAACCTGACTACCTGTATTAAGTCACTTAGATTTTGTGGGCGTGGCACCAAGTCCTTGGGGCATCATTTCAGGCACTGAGCCCTTGATTCCACTCCTTCCATTGGGATTTCACTGGCCCACAGATATATATATATATGTGTGTGTGGGAACGAACTGCAAATGCTGGTTTAAACCAACGATACACACAAAAAGCTGGAGTAACTCAGCGGGACAGTCAACATCTCCAGATAGAAGGAATGGGTGACGTTTTGGGGATGAAACCCTTCTTCAGAATGAAAATAAGATTTTGATTGCTACCTTTAAAGAGTAACAAAGTGCATGAAAAGTTTGGACTAATGACATTGGGATAATTTGGTGCCACTTCTCTTGACAGCATCTTTGGCAGCATTTTAGATGATCAGGTCATAAGATCACAAAACATAGGAACAGAATTAGGCCTGTCACCATTCAATCATGGCTGATCTATCTTTCCCTCTCAACCATTCACCTGCCTTCTCCCTGTGACCTTTGACACCCTTACTAATCCCGAACCTACCAATCTCTACTTTAAAAATACCCAATGAATTGCCCGACACAGTAACCTGTGGCAATGAATTCCACAGATTTTACCACCAGCAAAATAAATTCTTCCTCATCTCCATTCCAAAGGTGCGCCCTGTTATTTTGAGGCTGTGCCCTCTGTACCTAGACTCTCCCACAAGGTCCATGTTCATATCAAGGTTCTGGACCTTCTCTAGCTCCCCTTAGCCTTTACACTGAGTCCACGTTCACAGAAGCTTTTCTGAAAACTATTCCTAAATCAGGACACTGTTAAGAAATATGGCCTGTTGTTTGTACCTCCCTTCTCCCTTCTCTCTCTAATAACCTGTCCACCTAAATGGAATCAATTCCCTTCATCATTTGAAAGACCTCAATCACTTCACCTTGAGGTCTGGACATCTCAGCAAAGCACCAGCTGGATAGGAATATGAATGAAGGATTTCTCCAATTTAATGCCACTCACACTACAGTGATTTAACAGTTGGGAATTTGTACAGACTAAATGAAACACTTTGACAGACCTTTACTGAGAGCTGGTCTCTATTATTCAGCAATGCTCAATACTCATTTTATCATAAGATTGAAAAATAGTGCCTATTAAGCAATTAAAAATTGACATGCATCAAATCTCGCAGGTAATTAAACTACCATTGGACACCCAATTATATTCCTTAGCACCCAGCAACCAAGAGGTAAAACTGGCTCCGCAAACTTAAAATGGTGGAAATATCCAGGCAGCATGCATTGGGAGAGTGGGGACAAGTTTATGGTACAGTACTATGACCTTTTGTCTGACAAAACACTATCGACCCAAACGTTAAGCTGATATCGCTCTCCACAGACTCTGATCCTCTGAGCCTTTCCACCATTTTTCATTCTTATTACAGATTTACAATGTCTGCAATATTCTACTTTTGAAAGTTAAACCTATTGATTATGGAGATGGAGCTCTGGAAAAATTAATTGGTCCTTCAGGAATGTCTGCAGTTCATCATCTCCACAAACTTGGATTTAGAAACACTCACAAAAGATACCAAAAAAAAAACAGAATATGGTAACTGCTCCAACAGCCAAAACATAAGTGCTTCAAGTGAGAGGCACTTTAATTCCATTGATCCTTCTTATCTCAATCCTAAATGGCCAACAACTGTTCTCAAAATGTGTCTCCATCCCTAGACTCTTCAATCAGGGGAACATCCTCCCTGCATTTTCCCTGTTAGGCTCTTTCAGATATTTGTAACTTTTCACAGTGATTTGATGCCAGGGGATAAAATTAAACCCATTCTAATAAAAATGGAGATTTGCCTGTCCAAAATCGGAAAATTATAAATTAAAATGCATTTCAGCCCTGGGATGGCAATACAAATTTAATCACTATATCTTAATACAACAAATATATCTCTGACTTGACCAAGATTTCACATTGTGAACCTGATGTATGAGGTGTGGGACACTTTAAATTTTACCTTTGTCCTGTTGACAAGGTGGGCGATTTGTGGAATTAACCTGAAAATGAATCTATTAGATTCACAATGAGATGTTCCACAGTGGATAAGTCAATCACCAGCTGGTTCTGTCTGAATAACCACTAATCTGCTTCCCGAGTTGTCAGCATCTCAGACAACCTGATCATTTGAAACATCCTTCACGGACACCGAGGAATTCTCTGCGGAATTCTTGAAAGAATTAAAAGATCTCATTCCCCGTTTTCAATCTCCTTCATCTATGCTTCTTGGCACTCCTATTTCCACTAATTTGAGAAACAGCTGAGATCTCTCTGCTCCTCAAATATTGGTCTCTTGGGATGTCCTCATTTTAAAAAAATCTCTCTAGTAAAGGAAGAGAGCAAAATAAGCAAGAAAGCTGCGTTAAACTTTTCTAAGATATTCGTTCGGTCTCAGCTTGGAGAAGAGAATTATTGGGATAAGGAGCCAGATTTGTGAAGAGAGTTGAGAAGATAGGATCCTTCTTCTCAGACCAAAGAAAGAGCAGGTGGTAGAGGTGATACAAACCAAGAAGCAGTAAGGAGAAACTATTTTCAATAGCTGAAAGGCTGGTACTGGAGACATAGCTAAAAAACGACAGGCAAAATAAACCGGTGCCATACAAAAACATTTATTAGACAGTAAATAACTAATAAAAGTATGTATTGTAACTGTGGACTGAAAAGCAGTGTCTGAAGACGTGGCAGAAACAGATTGAATTGTAACACTGATGAGAGAACTGGAGAAATACTTGAAGGGTTAAACAAAATGCAGGTCGATGAGGAAAAGGAGATAGTGGGGTGATATGCCTAACTAAAAAGCCTCACAAACAAGATGGAACAACTGCATGCATCTGTTGCATCCATCAATGATTCTTTGAAAATAATGAGTAATATGCTGTTACACAATGTACATAGTGGGTTTATCGAAACACTCTCCCCAAAAGGAAATAGGTTTAAAGATCGATGTTTTCTACTTACATTGTACATATAAAAATAATAACCAGAACATTGGATGGTTTGGCCCCAAAATTAGTTTTATTCAGTTTACCCTCTCAATTTTTCATTTCTTTATTTATTGTATCTATCTATATATCTCTCTATATATATATATACAATACAATATATAAATATATGATAGGAGCAGAATTAGGCCATTTGGCCCACCAAGTCTACTCCGCCATTCAATCATGGCTGACCTATCTCTCCCTCCTAACCCCAATCCCCCTCCTTCCCATAACCCCTGACACCCGCACTAATCAAGAATCTATCTATCTCTGCCTTAAATATATCCATTGTCTTGGCCGCTACAGCCTTCTGAGGCAATGAATTCCCCAGATTCACCACTCTCTGACTAAAGAAATTTCTCCTCACCTCCTTCCTTAAAAGAACGTCCTTTAATTCTGAGGCTATGACCTCTGGTCCTAGACTCTCCCACTAGTGGAAACATCCTCTCCACATCCACACTATCCAAGCCTTTCACTATTCTGTATGTTTCAATGACATCCGCTCCTTCTTCTAAACTCCAACGAGTACAGGCCCAGTGCCGTCAAACGCTCATCATATGTTAACCTACTCATTCCTGGGATCATTCTTGTAAATGTGTCTGATATCTGCTGGCTGGTGTGAGTTGAAGTGGATGGACACAAAATGCTGGAGTAACTAAGCGGGTCAGGCAGCATCTCTGGATTGAAGGACTGAGTGACGTTTTAGCTCAAGACCCTTCTTCAGACTGAGAGTCTGGGGAGAGGGAGGCACAGATATATGGAAGGGTAAGGTGTAAGGGGGTAAGGGGAGGGTAACATTTACCCTTCCATATCTCTGTGTGTCCCCCTCCCCTGACTCTCAGTCTGAAGAAGGGTCACGACCCGAAACATCACCCATTCCTTCTCTCCAGAGATGCTGCCTGTCCCGCTGAGTTACTCTTCCACTAGTGGAAACATCCTCTCCACACATACCCTATCCAGGCATTCTCGAGGTTATACGATTGGTAGGGTCATCATTTATTGTTCCTTAGCTGGCGTTGGAAATTGATTGTGAGTGCTCAGCTTGATTCGCTGCAGCTTATGTTGTGATCACACAGACCTGCCAGAGATTGAATGATTTGCAAGCTGGTCAATCAATGAAAATTACATCCTCATTAATCGCCCATATTATGAACAACTGTAGAGGCTGAGTTTCATTCCACTTCTGTCAAACTCAATTGAAATGATTTGTCATTCAGAAAAATATTGACACTCCTTGAGAAAGGGACGTAATCCCTCAAACCCAGAAACCGGTGACAAAAGATGAGATAAATTAGGAAGTGGCAAGAAGCCTGCAGATTGCACAAGGAAAATAAATGGATCATCTTCGGCGAAATTATTTCCATGGAATGATTCCTTTTTCTGCCAGTCTTGGTCATTTGTTGTCTGTCTAGGTTAGAAGATGGAAGGAGCTGCCATCCTCTCACATGTGTTCAAAGGGTTCCAAAACACCACTTCTGATGGGATATGAATGAAAATACATCATTGATGGTCAGGTAATGAAGACAAGGTCGTTCCAATCAGCCTGGCATTTGCAATTATTGGAGCATTGTAACTAACCATTTACTCCCTAAGATTCTTTCAGTCCAGTGTTATTCGTGGAACATTATCTGTACCTCCCCATGGTGAGTGAGCCCTGTCAACTGACCTCAGTCAGGCAAACGACAACAAACAGAGACAGCAGCAGTCATTTCACTGCACATCTAGTATGTGTATGTGACGAATAAACTTGACTTAACTTGAATTAACAACGAACGAACAAACAACGACAGCTTGCAGCCTTAATGCAACCTCAGTCGCCGCAGCTTGGCGCCAACCCTGAGCATACACCCTTTTTAGGGTGGTCGCCTCCGGATGTCAAACCGGATGGCATCACCCTGCTGCAGCTGAATGTAAGGATTCAGCTGGAGGGCGTTACATAACTTCTGCTGCCTCAAATGCAAAAAGAAGAAGAAGAACATTATCTGGATCTTTTCCAAGGTCAGAATATTGTACATTATATCGGGGGAACCAAAACAGAGTGTGGTCTCCTGAATAGACATAAAATGCTGGAGTAAAGGGCCTGTCGCACTTGGGCGTCATTTGCGCAAAATTTACACGACATCATTTGCGCGTAATTCACGACGCAGGACGCGCACGTTGTGCCGCGCATGTGATGCGTGCATGGTGCGTATTACGTGCGCATGGTGCGTGGTGCCGTAGGTAGTGACGCGCGGTCTTGCGCGGCGCCCCAGGATTTTGGGATGTATAAAATCTTTGCGCGCCATCTGCCTGACGCGCAAATGGCGCCCAAATGGGATAGGCCCTTTACTCTGCGGGACAGGCAGCATCCCTGGATAGCAGGAATGGGTGACGTTTAGGGTTGTGATATCAAAGGTGACAAGGTTAAAGGAAAATAAAAGAAAATGTAGATCATTGTAGAATGCAATGAGGCACACAATCAGTAAAATGTGTAATTTTACTTCGGAGTCACGTGAGTGACCACGTGAAGAGACCCCGTCTAGGCGCACACGCGTCATATCGGCAGAGCCCTCCAAGTGGTGAGTGAAAGAAAACCTGAAGGTATGTACTTTTACTTTCACTTCAGGCCCATTTTCTTCCGTGGAGACTGTGTGCTGGGAAACAGGCAAATCTAACCAGCCTCTGTAATTCCTTCCTACACATGTACAGTTGTCCCCTGAATTTGGTCAGAGCAGAGGCCTTCACAAGATGATTAGTACCGGTGTCAGGGGTTATGGGGTGAAAGCAGGAGAATGGGGTTGAGAGGGAAAGATAGATCAGCCATGATTGAATGGCGGAGTAGACTTGATGGGCTGAATGGCCTAATTCTGCTCCTAGAACATGGATGAGTTGCCACCTATGTGTTGTTTGGGTCAAAATGAACAAAGTGAAAAGTAGGCTTTGGTACAAAGCTTTTGCCACTGCCTTTACTCATTGACTTCTTGACATTCAGTCTATGAAATGGATGATAAGCCTAATCATTATTCAGTAACTTCTATCGGCACCAGAATAATTCCATCACAGATTATTAACAAGACCTAAAATCTAGCTCACTGACCTGTATTGTCAGCTATCGACATGATGCCCGACTAGCGGTGTGTTTGAGCATTTATTACTCTGTTCTGCTTTTAAAATAAATTTTCATAGTTCTATTGCCAATGGCCTTCCAAGCTGCTTAACCTACAAACCTGTACGTCTTTGGAGTGTGGGAGAAAACTGAGTATCTCGGAGAAAACCCACGCAAGTCACAGGGAGAACATACAAACTCCGTACGGGCAAGCACCCCTAGTCAGGATCGAACCCGGGTCTCTGGCGCTGTGAGGCAGCAGCTGTTCCGCTGCGCTACCGTGCTGCCCCTCTGTTTCAGAATGCTTGGTCTCTGAGCTGGTCGCCACAGAATGCACGTGGCTGATCCTGTTTAGTTTCTGCTCAGTGGTGATTCTGAGAATGTTAACGGTTGGGGGAGGGATTTGCCATTGGCGGTGCGGTGTGATATGATAACCGAGCTCATTGGCCATCCTCCTTGTTTGGAGAGATTGCATCAGCGTGCAATCCGCCCCACTTCTGACATGGTGGAGAGATGGTCACTGACGCAGGAGATAAAGCCCGTTGGTTCTAATACTCTCCCTGTAGAACAATTGAACTCATATTCTGTGTTTGAGATAATTGGACTCTTCTACTTCTTCTTGCGTATGGCGTGCACAGCCTAAAGTCGTAAGACAACTTGTTCTATTTGATCTTATTTGATTGTGCACGCCAGGTTGATTGCATTTGTTCAAACAGGGTGGACCATGTGAAGGTTGCAATCTTCCACCCCAATTGGACTCCAATAAACAAAACCATCTTCCTCCGTCACTCAATACTCCAATTCACTTCCTAGTCGTTTCGGTGTTCCTAGGGCTACTTGATATCACACTTGAACAAATGCTGTCCAGGCGTCAAGGGCAATAGCTCACACTTCAACTCTAGAATTTAGTTCCTGTCTGCATTGACACCAGAGCTGCAATATCCGGTGCTGAGTGGTCCTAGCAGAACACATACTGAGCTTCAGTGAGCAGGTTATTGGTAGGCATGTGTTGTTCCATAGCAATATCAGTGACATTTTCCATCATTTCACTGATGACTGAGAGTAGATTGATTTATCCTATTTTCGGTGGACATGACATACCTCGGCAATTTTACACATGGCCAGGTAGACGTAAGTGTTGTAATTGTTCCGGAGCGGCTTGGCTAGAGGTGCAATTACTTCTGAAGTGCAGGCACTCAGTTCTGCAGCCCAGAAATTGTCTGGTCACGTAGCTTTTATTGTTTCCAGTGTCCTCACTTGATATTGCGACGAGTGAATCAAAACTGGCCGATGCACCAGTAATGATGTCAAGCTCAGCAGGAGGCTGAGATCAATCATCCACAAGCTAGACAAAAGATGGAAGCAGTAACTCCAACCTTAACTTCCACGTTCATCTGCTGATAAAGCTGATGTCAGAAGGGAGGAGCTTCACGTAGAGCATAAAGCTTGTTGAGATTCAATGACATTCTACATGATTCTCATGTTCACAAGTGATAGGAGCAGAATTAGGCCATTTAGCGTATCAAGTCTACTCTACCATTCAATCATGGCTGATCTATCTCTCCCTTCTAACCCCATTCTCCTGCCTTCTCCCCATAACCCCTGACACCCGTTCTAATCAAGAATGTATCTATCTCTGCCTTAAAAATATCCATTGGCTTGACCTCTTTGGCAATGCAGTCCACAGATTCATCACCCTCTGACTTAAGAAATTCCTCCTTATCTCTTTTCTAAAGCAAAGTCCTTTAATTCTGAAGCCAGCAAGGAATTTTGAGGAAACAAATGTGGAAACTGTGGAGTTATTGTAAACACATTTAGTAATTCATGGAAAAACCAAAGTCCAGCTAGATGAACAACCTGCCATATAATATACAGAGCATCAGCCACAATTATTCACTGCAGTATTTGTATTGGTTCTTGCCGTTGATACAACACTATAGATATTGGGCCCACAGTTTGTAAAGCCAAATATATATAAACATGTAATTTATACAAAAGGGAGAAATCTGAGACAATGGTGGATGAACATGGTTAAATGCTAATCTGTGTGGTTGAACACAAATTCAAAACCGACGCTAGGGTCGGGTGAGCGGGCATAGGGAAGGGTAGTGGGATATATCTCCGCTTTTTTTTTTCTCACTTCTTTGTTAGTTATGGGTTTTTTTTCTTTTTTCTTTTTCGTATCTTACTTCTTCCTTTTCATTCTTTCCTTTTTACTTTTTGTCCGATTCATTTATCAGTTTATAAAACGTTAAAACTGAAGCTGTGCGAAAATTGTATAATTGTTATGTCGATTACTTTCTCCTTGTACAATTGCTTCTAATCAAATAAACATTAAAAAAAAAGGCTAATCTGTGGATAGTTGTTGCATATTCTCATTGACAGTTCATTAACAAGGGACATTTGCACTACCTAATATAACGTTGCTCTCTTTCCCATTAGTACATTCAGTCTAACTTAGATGAGCTCGTCCATCCATTTGTTCCCATTACTCAGTGGTTGGCAGTATATATGACCATACCAGGCCAACGATAACAATGTAGGCAGCAAAGTAGGGTGAGATATGCGATAGCGGGCAGGTGCATGAAGTACACCAGCCCCCAAAAGCTCTCTCAGTTTCCAAATACACATATACAACCCTGAGTGGGTTGCAATCTAGATTTAGAACACAGTCTTCCAACAGTAACCTGAGTTTATTTAATTGAGGATTAAAGAACATCAGGAAAAGCTCATTTATGAATTCCACAATTTTTACTATTCTGAGTATTCTGGTCTGGAGAAAACAACATTCCACAGGTCTTCTTCAACTACTTTGATGAACCTGGGCCTCAGGCACTTTAAGGCTGCAACTCTACCCGCTGTGCCATCATGCCACCCAAATGCTTATGTTTAAGAGAGTTACTGATCATAAGATTCCTTGTTGAATAGGGATCATACTGCCAAGCACTTGTTTAACATTTCTTGAGAGGACCGAAGCTATGAAAATGTCAATTGCCTTGTTATTATTTTCTGATTCTGGTCATGTAGGAAGGAATGATATTTCAGTTTAGTGCTGGGAAGGTGAAAGAAAGTCAGAGGGACAGACAAGAATTATTTCCAACTACAGCAGGTAGCAAAGGATGTGAAACCATCAGTAAATTGAATTGAGAAAGATGCTCTTTGTGCATTTGCCGTAATGACCAGTTTGTTTTTCTCCACATTTACAGCTTTCCATTAATGAATGTTGTGACATCCCTTCACTTTATTAAATGTCAGTGTCCCGGGGAGATGTGAATGATATGGAAATATATTTAAAGTGATAGCTGTACTGACGGCCGCATTTCTGAAGTAATAGTCCACTGTGAAATGAGCCGAAGAGATTACAGCCTGGGTTCTCTTATCCTCATGTTGTGTTTTCAGCTGTGTGTTAACGCCGAGATAAATCTGACAGGATTGTCATTCTGGGCAATCACAGCTCAAATTGTAATCTATATGGGTTGAAAATCTATGTAATGTTGGGAGGAAATTGAACTCAACTTATTTCTCTGCATCTTTGATGAACCTTTGACGTGTCGAGTCTGCCAGAGAGACTATTAAATGCCGAACCTGTTCGAGATGTGTCATTACGTTCGGTAGGGAGATGGGTCTGGCTGACTTTCTTATCAGGCCCTGTGTCTCATCTGTGCAGTATCACTTAGGAGCTATTTTTTCAATAATGTTTTCATATTACTTGCAATCATGAGATATTGATCAGTCCCACGGATCTCTCAGGTTTCAGAACAGCAGGGGAGCGGATGAAAGGATTTACAGCAGGTTGTATCAGTCTGATTGTGTTGTGTGACATCGGTGCACCCATCAGGAGGAAGCTAAAAGGGAAATGCCACTCAGTATGAGTAGCTCAAAGCTTCGAATGCGTTCGTACATCCTCTTTCATCGACTGTCCCGATAACAATGCCATGAGTCAACTTTAATTTGATCACTCCATCCCTAAACACAGGGTGTGGTGAAAGGATGTTATTCTGGCTGGAGGTCTGTGACCAGTGGAGTTGAGATTATATTCTGATTTTGTTGATGGGTAGAGAAATGGCAGTGGTATTCGCTGACATTCGTATTTATTCTTTTTTGTTCCTAACCATAAATTTGTGGGGAATAAATTGTAAAACCAGGAAATTTATACTAAAATTACATTTAAAGCATGAATGAATTTTGCTTTATTGATCTAATAATTGTTCAGTGTCTCAGCTATGACCTGTTGGACATGAAACAAATCTTGTTGCAGTGGTATTGCAGTGAATTCCTGGTTCTATAAACCATCTGCTCGAAGCAGTGGATTAATAAAGTGTTGGATGCAGCAATGTAAAAATTTCACTATGAAACATGAGCAGTGTCACCCATGAAAAAACACCAAGCATAACAGTGTAATGGAGTTTAATTTGAGCAAGTGTGACATGTTGCACTTTGGGAGGTCGAATGTATGGGAAAGTGTTTAGTTAATGGCAAGACCCTGAACAGCACTGATGTACAGAAGGATCCTGAGGCCCATGTTCATAGCAACCTCAAAATGGCAACACAAGTGGTAGAGAAGGTGTATTGTTTGCTTACCTTCATTGATTGGGACATTGAGTATAAGTCAAGAAGTCATGTTGAATCTTTTAGGACTTTGGTTAGGCCGTATTTGCAGTATTGTATGTAGTTCTGGTCACCCCTATGCAGGATGGAAAGGGTGCAGGGAGAGGTTTACTAAAATACTGCCTTGATTAGAGAGTATTTGCTATAAGTGCTAAGCCATTCAGAACGGAGATGAAGAGTGGAATTCTCTGCCAGGTGACGGCTGGTTCTCCGGATGCTTTCAAGAGAGAGGTAGACAGGGCTCTTAAAGATAGCGAAGTCAAGGGATATGGGGAGAAGACAGAAACGGGGTACTGATTGTGGGTGATCAGCCATGATCACATTGAATGCCGGTGCCGGCTCGAGGGGCCGAATGGCCTACTCCTGCACCTATTGTCTATTGTCTATTGTCTAAGAAGAGGTTAGTTTTCTCTTGTACTTTGGAGGCTGAGAGATGACCTGTTAGACGTATACAGAAATTATAAGAGGCATAGATATGATAGACAGTCAGAACCTTTTCCCCAGGGTGGAAATATCGAAGCCTAGATGGCATAGGTTTGAGATGAGAGGAGCAAAATATAAAGGAAATGTGCAGAGTACGTATTTTTAATACAGAATGTGGGTGCCTGAAATGCTCAGACAGGGATGAAGGCAGATACAATAGTGGCTTCCTGGTTTATCACATATGTTTGCAGGGAAATCATCCCGAATGGTTAACTTACGAACATGCGTGGCAGCATCACTGCCAACCAGGAATGTCACGTGCGGGGTAGATTGGAAACATGTCCAAAATATAATCAGGGTATCACAAAATCGCAGGCTATAGTGCTATGAACCATGTAGAGATTATACATTTACAAACACAGCAAGCAGATTTATACCAGTTGGTTTAGAGCAAAATTATCCCTGAATGATCTATGTTCGCTGGCATTCGTATTTATTCTTTTTTGTTCCTAATCATAAATTTGTGGGGAATAAATTGTAAAACCAGGAAATTTATACTAAAATTACATTTAAAGCATGAATGAATTTTGCTTTATTGATCTAATAATTGTTCAGTGTCTCAGCTATGACCTGTTGGACATGAAACAAATCTTGTTGCAGTGGTATTGCAGTGAATTCCTGGTTCTATAAACCATCTGCTCGAAGCAGTGGATTAATAAAGTGTTGGATGCAGCAATGTAAAAATTTCACTATGAAACATGAGCAGTGTCACCCATGAAAAAACACCAAGCATAACAGTGTAATGGACCCACTTTGATTACAGAAGTAAAAAGGTAACATGGGCAGCAACGTGCGGACTGACCATTTAATCTGTTTCATGTTTAATGATTGGTGGTTAAAGAGTTCTATTGAATAAGTTCTGTTCATTAAAGAGTGCTGAACTACTATCTACGGGGTTTTGAGGTTGCAACCTTCACGTGGCCCGCCCTGCTTCGACGAATGCAATCAACCCGGCGTGCACAATCAAATAAGATCAAATAGAACAAGTTGTCGTACAACATTAGGCTGTGTCGCCATACGCAAGAAGAAGAAGAAGAAGAAGAACTCTTTGATGACCATCAGACTATCCTTGATCGGACTTTGCTGGCCTTACCTTACACTCAACATTGTTCCCTGATCATGTATATACACGCTAAAAATGGATAGATTGTAAGCATGTATTATATTTCTGCCGACTGGTTAGCACGTAACAGAAAGCTTTTCACTGCCACTATATGAGACGATAAACTAAACTAAACAGAACTGTTGGTGCAACTGGAACAAGATCTCCAGTGCTAATGGCCTTACTCAGCACAGAGCTGGAAGCATAAGATCACAGAGAAGGAATACATCTGTGCCGTTCCCAATACCATCCACTGTGAGTGGGCCACTTTCAACAAACTGTAAAGCTCATCTGTTTATCAGAATTCGCCTTTAACAAGATTTAAATACAATAATGCTCTGATATTAGCTAAGTTTTATACATTGCCATTGGGATCGCTTTTCCATCCCCCTATCTCGGTTCAGTCGGAATTTCTACATAATATTTCCTGTAAACACAAAAAGCTGGAGTAACTCAGCAGGTCAGGCTGCATCTCTAGAGAAAAGGAATAGGTGAAGTTTCGGGTCGAGACCCTTCTTCAGACAGCATGGACTTCAGAGGCAGCATCCCTGGAGAACATGGATGAGTGTAATTTTGGGTCGTGACCTTCTACAATTTGAAGAAAGGTCCTGACCTGAAACATTACCTATCCATGTTCTCCAGAGATGCTGCCTGGCCCGCAGAGTTACTCCAGCATTTTGTATTTTTCTCTGACCTATCCTATCGTAGCCTAGCCTGATCAAGCTTGAGTTGTTGTATGAAAGACACAAAATGCTGGATTAACTCAGCGGATCAGGCAGCATCTCTGGAGGAAAGGAATAGGTGACGTTTTGGGTCGAGACCTTTCTTCAGACTGAGAGTCAGAGGAAAGGGGACCAAGAGAGTACTTCGGACCAACTGTTGTATTACTGTATCTTGGCTTAGTCTAGTTACTGTATCTTGGCCTGACCTGGTCTCTTTACTTCTATCCTGGTGGTCTACAGGTGCTTAGAATATTCTGTTGAGCTTTTCCAAACAGAAGCCAGATTTCTCGTATGTATTTCTGACAGATAAGAAGTCGACCTCGACCTTTCTTGATGATTACACTACCTATTTTCTTCTTTCTCCTGTTTGCTGAGAGCAATCAGCAGTTTGAACGAGGTCCTGTTTGTCTGCAGTCAATAATATCTGACTCGTGACAACTTGATCCACAGACAGATTACACAGCGCACCACAACAGTTTGAGCCTAACTGTATTTCCAGAGCAAATGAATCAATCGAAAATCAGTTGAATCTATGGGAGCTCAGAAAAAACTGATGGATCAATTGCACTTCCTGTTCATCACAGTTTACATGCCCCATAGCAGCTAACATGAATTGCCGTCTAAAGGCGATATAATAGAAACATAGAAACTTAGAAACATAGAAAAATAGATGCAGGATTCAGCCATTCAGCCCTTCGAGCCAGCACTGCCATTCAATATGATCATAGCTGATCATCTAAAATCAGTACTCCATTCGTGCTTTTTCCCCATATCCCTTGATTCGTTTAACCCTAAGAACTAAATCTTAAACCCCTGTCCCACGGTACGAGTTCATTCCAAGAGTTCTCCCGAGTTTTCCCCGATTCGAACTCGGAGATTTATGGTAATGGCCACTCGTCGGTACTCGTGGCTCTCGTGGACTTTTTTCAGACATCCAGTGAATTGGCCTCCACTGTCTTCTGTGGCAGAGAATTCCACAGATTCACAACTCTCTAGATGAAGACATTTTTTCCTCATCTCAGTCCTAAATAGCCTATCCCTTATTCTTAAACTGTGACCCCTGGTTCTGGACTCCCCCAACATGGGGAACATTTTTCATGCATCAAGCCTGTCCAATCCCTTAAGAATAGAACAGAGGCACAATTTGCCATACAGAAATTCACAAGCATCAGAACATTTGGAATCCACCATGTCTGCAGGTTCTTTGTTGGCCTCAACATGAATTCTGCCAGTGTTTACTGACCATAAATGTGGACTCTAACGAGACAGATACCTTTCATTGGCAGCAGAATACTGCAGTGTTGCCTTTAGCTTTGATGAAGATTCAAATTGGACATATGCTCGGGAGATGGTAGGAAGGGGGAAGGTGCAGGGAATGATTCCTGAGTTTGGATAGTCTTCTTCATATCGAGTCCGTAAAAACCATTAGATGTTGTTCAGCCAGAGCTGAACTCACTTCTCAGCATCTGCACACAATGGTGTCTGTCTTGCGCTTCTTGTGCATCTTGTACGTGGTGGTGGAAAGATTGGTGGAAACAGGGCCGCGATCGACGTGAACGCTCTTTCCTTCACCCCAGCTTGGATGGTAGCATGCAAAGTTTCACATAGATCTGAAATGGTTTGGATCTGAATCTTTTGTTGGTGAGCTCTGTCGCGGTAGGGTAGAAATTGCTGTTGTTCTGGACAGGTGAATAGCAAAGGCACTCATAAGGTCATAGGTGATAGGAGCAGAATTAGGCCATTCAGCCCATCAATTCTACTCCACCATTCAATCATGCCTGATCTATCTCTCCCTCCTAATCCCATTATCCTGCCTTTTCCCCAGAGCCCCTGATATCCGTACTAAACAAGAATCTATCCATCTCTGCCATAAAACATCCTTTGATGGCCTCCACAGCCTCCACTCCTCATCCTCCCAACTTTGCATTCATGGATGTATTTTCATCGCATTCTGATGAATGTGCTTCCTCTAAAGTCCAGGCCTTGAGTAGATTGCCTCTTGAACATTGACGTTGTTAGAGGGGGCCCTGCAATTCTAGAGGCATAAGAGGCTACAGATGCCTTTATCTGTAACTAATAAAGGAGAGGGACTGGAGGAAGTCAGTGGGGCCAGACAGCAGGGGGTGGTTAGACGGGAAGAGATATTTGATCCAAGTTCTTGCTGAGAGAGTGGGCTACAGGGAAAGGAGAAAGGAGTTGGTGACGGGGAGATGTTGCTGGTGGTGGGATCACACTGAAGGTGGGGAACTGTCAGAGAATGATGCGTTGGATTTGGAGGCGACCCTACCAATGCGCCACTGTGCTGCCATTTTAATTTTCCCTCCCACTCCCACACCGAGTTGTCTCACCGCAGCCTCCATGCCTGACATGGTGAGACCAGACACTAATTGGCGGAAAGCCCCTGAAAGTCTAGACCTGTATATTAATTTGAAAAATGTACCCGTCCTGTCATCAAAACATTTAACCACCATCGCCATAGCTGGGGGGGTTTCCCAGGTAACTCAAATGGATACATTTTCTGTCTGACACACCTGATGTGATAACATACCTGAAGCACATTTCTGAGAAAACACATGCCGACATACCAATATCTGCAACACATTTTCATCAGGCAAATGTGAAATTATTTTTTTTAATGTCAGCAACAAAGCACGACTTCTTGGACAATCCACTCTGAAAAACTATCACTTGCGAAGTAGACAATGGACAATAGGTGCAGGAGTAGGCCATTCGGCCCTTCGAACCAGCACCGCCATTCAATGTGATCATGGCTGATCATCCCCAATCAGTACCCCGTTCCTGCCTTCTCCCCATATCCCCTGACTCCGCTATTTTTAAGAGCCCTATCCAGCTCTCTCTTGAAAGCATCCAGAGAACCTGCCTCCACCGCCTTCTGAGGCAGAAAATTCTGTGAAATATTTGCATCTTCTCTGTGAATTACACAATCTGTAAATTCTAACGTTGAAAATGTGATTGAAATAACAAAAGTACAGAGAAACGAAGGGATGATCGTACAAGCTGTATCATGATTAGATAGTCGGTCAAGAAATTATTTCCTCTTGAGGGTGAATCACAAAGGGGCTCCATTTTAAAGTTAGAGCACTGACAATTCAGACTGATGAGTGGGTGAGGTTCCCACTCCCCCCCCGTTTAGTTTAGTTTAGAGATACAGCACAAAAACAGGCCCATTGGCCCACGCCGACCAGCGATCAATGCATACCAACACTATCCTACACACAGTAGGGGCAATTTACATTTATACTGAGCCAATTAGCCTACAAACATGTACATCTATGGTGGCACGGTGGTGCAGCGATAGTTGCTGCCCTACAGCGCTTGCAACGCCAAAGACTCGGGTTCGATCCCGACTACGGGTTATTTCTGTACGGAATTTGTAGGTTCCCCCGTGACCGCGTGTGTTTCCTTCGAGATCAGTTTACTCCCACACTCCAAAAGCGTACAGGTTTGTAAGGTTAATTGGCTTGCGTTGTATACTTGGTATAAATATAAATTGTCCCCAGTGTGTGTCGGCTTGTTTTAATGTGCGGAGATCACTGGTTGGTACGGATTTGATGGGCCATAGGGCCTGATTCTGTGCTGTATCTCTTATCTAAAATAAACTAAACTATGTATTGCGGGAGGAAACAGGAGCTTCCCGGAGAAAACCCACGCAGATCACGGGGAGAACGTACAAACTCCGTACATACAGCACCCGTAATCAGGATCGAACTCGGGTCTCTGGCGCTGCAAGGCAGCAACTCTACCGCTGCGCCACCGTGCTGCCCGGAGTTGTCCTGGAATTGTGCTGAATGATGTGTTTG
>NC_073408.1:2076340-2081340 GCF_028641065.1 Leucoraja erinaceus | reverse complement strand
GTGGCCTCAACGACCTTATGTGGCAGAGAATTCCACAGATTCACCACTCTCTGTGTGAAAAATGTTTTTGTCATCTCGGTCCTAAAGGATTTCCCCTTTATCCTTAAACTGTGACCCCTTGTCCTGGACTTCCCCAACATCGGGAACAATCTTCCTGCATCTAGCCTGTCCAACCCCCTAAGAATTTTGTAAGTTTCTATAAGATCCCCCCTCAATCTTCTAAATTCTAGCGAGTACAAGCCGAGTCCATCCAGTCTTTCTTCATATGAAAGTCGTGACATCCCAGGAATCAGTCTGGTGAACCTTCTCTGTACAAGTTCTATGGCAAGTTCGTGTCGTTTTGCTGTCAATATAATAAAGTTGGAACGCAATACTGAGATTGTTTGACTTTTCGTTATCGCAATATGCCTTGTCCCAATCTTATATTGTCAAAAGGAGATGGGGAAGCTGGGGGAGAGATTCACGAGACCCGCACCAGAAATCCAAGGTCATGTCCATCAGGAATGGATGAAAGTGTATTTTGTCTTTAAGAGAAGCGTTGGAGTGAAGGAGAGGGGAACTTAATGCCGATCTTTGTAATCTGAATTGTTGCAAACACTGTTTATATTTGCAGAGAAGACCAAAGCCAGAAGTTGTTGTTAATATAAAATATAAAATATTACTCAATACTCAAATAACAAATTCACAAAACCTTTTATCCCCCGGGCATCACAGAACAATGCTGCGATAGCGATTAATAAAACAAAAGGAACTGCAGATGTTTGTTGATACTAAAAGATAGAGATGAAACGCTGGAGCAACTCAGCGGGTCAGTGGAGAAAATGGACAAGTGACATTTCGGATCGGGATCTTTCTTCAGATTGATTGCAGTTGGGACTGTGAGGAAAAAGCTGGGAGTGAGAAAATGCAGGACATATTATGGCTGGCAACAGATGCCCTCAAGTGAGGAGGTTCCCAGATTGTTGGATAGAAAACTCCATGAACTAACTCCACAAGTCACAACTGTATATCCTCTTTGAGCCCACACCACTCTCCACCTAACAACCTGTCCATCTGGGAATCTCCTCGATTGAGGTCATCGGTCGCTGACCTGGACTTGTCCTGCTTATTTTTTTTGCTTCCAATATTTTCCCTTCTACAACAATCAGGCTGCAAAATAGTTCTGACCCGAAACGTTACTTTTCTCCAGAGATGCTGCCTGACCCGCTGAGTTACTCCAGCACTTTGTGGCTGTCTCTGCAAAAGGGAATACTTGAAGCTAATGGTCCATATAAAAGGTGTCAGGTTTTATGGAGAGAATGGGGTTCGGAGGGAGAGATTGATCAGCCATGATTGAATGGCGGAGTAGACTTGATGGGCTGAATGGCCTAATTCAGCACCTATCACATGAAAAGATGAGGCAGACTAGCTATATATCACAGGGAAATCAGAGTAAACATATGCAGGGCAAGGAATAGAGGGATATACTGATTGAGGAGGGGTAAGGAAGACTGGGGAATGCGCAATTCAAGTACAAAGGCTAGCAGAGGTTGGATGGGTTGAATGGCCTGTTCAATGTCATATATTCTGCATGCATTAGTGTACTAAGCTCTTTAAGCTTATCTCTGAATGGTGATATATTTTAAGTCCCTTTTCATGATATACACAAGCTGAAATATTAACCTAATCTTGCACTTGAATAAATCCTGATATCATCCCACATCAAAGCCTGTGCTGCAGTATTCACTGCCAGTCAAATCTCACAGCAAGCAGACGGCTGCCCACTGACCCTGCTGCCAGGATCATTGGCAAAAGCAAATGGCCAGGAATCTTTCAAGAGAAAGCAAAGCTTTTGGCAGTCGCCAGGTACACACCTCAACACAGAGGTCCATGGGGAAGGGGAACCACAAACCCACAGAGTTCGTGTGCGATAAAACCGTTAGGAAGTTTCTCACAATAAAGAAATAAATGATCGAGGTGCATTGATAGAGCGCCTGTTTACTTTAGTTTTGTTTCGAGATACAGTGCCGAAACAGTTCCTCCTGCCCATCGAGTCCTCAGCGACCAGCGATCTCGCCACACGCTAACACTGCCCCACACGCACTAGGGACACTTTTTACATATACACCCATCCAATTAACCTTCAAAGGTACACAAAAATGCTGGAGAAACTCAGCGGGTGCAGCAGCATCTATGGAGCGAAGGAGATAGGCAACGTTTTTCGGGCCGAAACCCTGAAGGAAATAGGCAACGTTTCGGGCCGAAACCCGAAAGGGTTTCGGCCCGAAACCCGTGCTATCCTTTCCAGGTAGAATTACTCAACTGATTTTTAAGAGCGTTCTTGACAAGTCCCAGTCCACGATCTACAGTTGTAGAAACAGCACAGAAACATAGAAATTGAGGTACTAAGAGCAGGCCATTCGGCCCTCGAGAACTACACCATTCGCCATTCAATATGATCATGGTCTGATCATCCAACTCAGTATCCCGTACCTGCCTTCTCTCCATACCCTCTGATCCCCTTAGCCACAAGGGCCACATCTAACTCCCTCTTAAATATAGCCAGTGAACTATGTGGCCTCAATTACCCTCTGCGGCAGAGAGTTCCAGAGATTCACCCCTCTCTGTGTGAAAAAAGTTCTTCTCATCTCGGTTTTAAAGGATTTCCTCCTTATCCTTAAGCTGTGACCCCTTGTCCTGGAGTGTACCTTCGAGAATATTCATTTGAAGGTTATGTCCCGTCAAATGTTGTCTAATGTTCTATTCATGGATTTGACTAACGGGATTATTTAGCATTCAAAGTTGCTGAACTTACTGAGAGAAAACGATATTGAGCCTCAGCCCATTTTGTTCACCCTTTAAGATAATAGAATGTTCAGGATTTTTTTTTTTTTTTCTTGGGCTGAAATGTCTTGAAGTGTCTGGAAGATTATTAATATGCCAATATATTTTCTTCACTTCCCCGTAGGGCTAATTTCAATTCCTGAATAAGATTTTGCCTTCCAAGTCAAAGTTGACTGATAGTTAATGAAAAAGGATTTAGTGTTGAACTTCACCTCCAACTGCGGAGAGCAAACAGGAGTCAGGGAGTTGGTTTAGTTGCAACCTGCCCACTTGCAACTTGGAGAGCAGTTCCTGGGACGTTGCACACAGCCCCACTGCATGGAACTAGCCTGCTCCAAGTCAGGCTTTGCAACCTAGTTTTGGAACAACTCCATCCAAAGGCCGCTGGGAATTGCAGCGAATTGTGGGCGCAGCCCAGACCATCACACGAACCAACCTCCCTTCCATTGAGTCTATTCACACCTCGCGCTGCCTCAGCAAGGCCAGCAGCATCATCATCAAGGATTCCCTCTTCTCCCCTCTCCCATCGGGCAAAAGGTACAGAAGTGTGAAAACGCACACCTCCGGATCCAAGGACAGTTTCTTTCGAGCTGTTATCAGACAACTGAACCATCCAACCACAACAAGTGAGCAGTGCTGAACTACTATCTACCTCGATGATGACCCTTGGACTATCTTTGATCAGACTTTACCCCACACTAAACGTTATTCCTTTATCATGTAGCTATACACTCTAAATGAATTAGACAATAGACAATAGGTGCAGGAGTAGGCCATTTGGCCCTTCGAGCCAGCACCGCCATTCAATGTGATCATGGCTGATCATCCCCAATCAGTACCCCCCCGTTCCTGCCTTCTCCCCATATCCCCTGACTCCGCTATTTTCAAGAGCCCTATCTAGCTCTCTCTTGAAAGCATCCAGAGAACCTGCCTCCACCGCCCTCTGAGGCAGAGAATTAATTGTAATCATCTGTTTAAAAAGGAACTGCAGATGCTGGAAAAATCGAAAGTAGACAAAAAATACTGGAGAAACTCAGCGGGTGAGGCAGCATCTGTGGAGAAAAGGAATAGGCGACGTTTTGTTTCGAGACCCGAAACCCTTCTCTCCATAGATGCTGCCTCACCCGCTGAGAGTCCCCAGCAATTTTTGTCTACTTTTGATTGTAATCACGTCTTGTCTTTCTGGATAACACACAACAAAATCGTTTTCACTGTTCCAAGGTCCACGTGACCATAAACTAAAGTGAAACATACAGGACTGGGGTTGGTGACTGGAGACTGATTGGAATTGTAGAGAAGATCAGAAAATAGAAGTGAGCATTGGCAGAATCTATGAGAGGATGAGAAAGAGTCAACTTCTTTGGCCATTAAAACTGTTTCTAACTCCTTCCTGAATTCAATAATTTGCTCTCAACATTTGGATCTTCATATCTAGATGAAGACATTTCTCCATATCTCAGTCCTAAATAGCCTCCCCCTTGTCCTTAGGCTGTAACCCTGGTTCTGGCCTTCCTCACTGTCAGGGACATCCTGTATCTACTCTGTTCTGTTCCATCACAAACTCCAGGACAAGGGGTCACAGCTTAAGGATAAGGGGGAAATCCTTTAAAACCGAGATGAGAAGAACTTTTTTCACACAGAGAGTGGTGAATCTCTGGAACTCTCTGCCGCTGAGGGTAGTCGAGGCCACAGTTCATTGGCTATATTTAAGAGGGAGTTAGATGTGGCCCTTGTGGCTAAGGGGATCAGAGGGTATGGAGAGAAGGCAGGTACAGGATACTGAGTTGGATGATCAGCCATGATCATATTGAATGGCGGTGCAGGCTCGAAGGGCCGAATGGCCTACTTCTGCACCTATTTTCTATGTTTCTATGTTTCTATCAAAATGTTGTATGTTTCAAACGCGGTTCCTTCTTAATTTTCAGAAGTCCAGCTAATATGAGCTAATGTAAGACCAACCATCCTGATTTCCCTTCATATCTCAAGAAATATGAAATATTTTCCAAGATGGGGGTGCGCACAATCGCAGCGTCCCCTCGGGAGATAGTCGGAGCATTAAAAAGTGAGTGTTGTGTGTTTTCGTCCAGTCTGTCCAAGATATACTGTTCCATCAGGGCCTGGATTGTTTTTAGTGTTACTGTGTGTGAAATGTTTTAAATTTCATATGCGATCATTAT